>NC_133038.1:14327500-14627500 GCF_048771995.1 Taeniopygia guttata | reverse complement strand
GCCTGTTTGTTACCAGTTGTCATTATGTCCCTAGTTCGAGAGTCCCCACAGAAATTTTCCTTATTTCTTCATGGAAAGGGCTGTTGAGGCCTGGCACAGGCTGCCCAGGGCAGTGCTGGAGTGCCTTTAATGAAGGCATGTAACAGACATGTGGATGTGGCACTTGGGAACGTGATTTAGTGGTGGCCTTGGCAGTGCTGGGTTAATGGCTGGACTCAGTGATCTTGGAGGTCTTTTCCAACATAAAGTATCCTATAATTCTTTTTATCTATTACTCCTCTCTCTAGTAAACAGACCTTTAAAGAGGAAATATATGAGAGCAACATCACAGGAGTGATGGGCAGCTGCTGAACACAACTCTCTATTCAGTATTTATTTTACTATAATTATGCACCAATATCCTAAGGCACAAAGACATATGTTAATATTTTCAACTTGCAGGTCTCTAAGAAGTTTGGAACAACACAAGTGAAAAGATCCTTCCAACTTAGTGAGCAAAAGTTGAAAGGCAGGAAAGCTGCTGAAGAGTCACATGGCCTTGAGGAACAAGGCAAAGCTATTCTGCACTAGGGAAAGGAAAAGAGGTTGAACTCAGTTAAGCTCTTGCCACAAAGATATTCCATACTTGAAATCAAAGTCAATCAAGCTCTTGAAGTCTTTTGGGTTTGTTTGTTTTTTGTGGCGGGGCGGGGGGGGGGGGGGGCTTTTCTCTAGCTGAAGGCCTAATCAGGTATGGGCTGATCTATAGGGAACAAACATTTGATCATTTAAAAGTAATGTTCAGCTTTCTATCAGACAATCAATGAAAAGGGGAGTTCTTTTTCACAGTCAGTTATCAACACTTCTAGTTCATTTTTTGCTTGGATTTTTGCTTTTATTTAGTGGTGTTTACTCATCCCACGTGCCTGTTTTTATAGAAGGAACACAAGAATACTTGAAAATCTGCATAAGGAAGTACAGTATGGGGGGCCTGGAAATTTTGCATACAAAAGACAGGCCAAGGAGTAATTCTATATACTCTTAAAAAAAAATAAGTACATGGGCCATTGCATATTTTTTAGGAATTTTAGAAAGTACCAGAAAAAGACATTGGTTTATTTGGTATATGATATTAAGAATACATTTTTCTCCTATATTTAGTAACACTACTCCCTACAATGGGGATGATTTTGAGGTTCATTTGCATTAGCCATTCCATGGACATTTGCTCAGTGAAGTACAATTCCCAGTTTCCAGTCAAGGCAGACAGACTGGAGATCCCTTCAGGAGCCCACGGTTCCTGTCAGAGCAGCTGGAATGGAAAGTTCTCCTGCAAAGGGAGCCCTGACTGTGGCATTGCTGTGCCAGGTGCCAGTCACTCCCACCTCACTGCCAGCCAGGAGCTCTGCCAACCTCGGCACCAGTGGGACAGAAGCTTCCCCAGCCACTGGCTCTGGGGCCACTCCTGACTGCACATCTGGGGCTTGAAACACACCCTTGAGGACAGCAGCAAATATTCTAAAACTACATGGAAAAATGGAAACCTTTGCCTCTGGTCCAGGTAGTAGAAGTTCTGTTAAAATTTCTAGCACCAGAAATCACTCTTAGCACACTTCTGCTTCTCTAGGATCCCCTTGGAATAGACATGGAGAGCAGAAGGAGAGAGGACAGATGGCTAAAATGTCTTCTCACATCCTGTCAATCCGAGCCTTACAGTGGCACAACACCACATGAGGCCTAACCAGCTCCTTCTTCTTTTGTTCCAGTCTGTTTGTCTCTGATGAACACACTGTACTTTAAATTGATTCCCAGAACAACGACTAAAAAATGAGCAATTAGTCAACTTACTTCACCTGACTGTATTCCCACCACTGTCCATCTGGTCTCATGCTAAACAATCCATTTAAGAGTGACTCTTGCACACAGCCACTCCAGTAACTTTCCTTTTTGATGTTACCTCTCTCCCCAACTATCAGAGGCAATTTCTGTCAGTGTCTCCCTCCTCTGTGCTTATACTTTGCATGTCCTTCACAGCACTTGTTCTAACCACCTGCATTCCTATCTTGCCAACACAGACACATTTAGTTCTCTTAAAGCAAACATTTCAAGTGAGACACTGCAGATGGGAGAAATCATGAGGCTCTGCAGTACAGGTTGGGTCAGTCACTGTGTACTCACCACTCTGGAGCAGAAGGACCATGACTGTGTTGTGCAAGACAGCTGGTCAATACCAGAGCACTGACATGGGCACTGGAAACAGGATTCTTCCCATTCTGCAAATTAAATCTCTGTTCAAAACTAGACAGACCGATGTTTGTAAGAAAGCAACCCTATTTCTACTCATAGCCATTGGCTCTTCTGCACATAATCCTCTAGATCTTTCATGGAGTTAGAATTGAGTAATTAAGTCATTTGCAAGGACTTGCATGGTCAATTCCTTTTGGAACATCTGAAACACAAAGATGGCTTTGAAATGCTCATGTCTAAGCTGTTTACTTCCATAAGAAACAAATTTTTATTAAAAAGTTATTTTCTTTCCAGTAACTGCATAAAACCCCCCAAGCATGTTATGTACCCTCAAGAGGGCAGCATGGTATTTGAAAATTCACCTTACAAAGGGAATAATGCCTTGGCATAAGAGAAGGCTCTAATGATAGCATGGAATTAATGTTGCTGTAAAAATTAAATATTTTAAAAATAGGCAAAAAAGAAGGTAAGTCTATGGCAGGGCCTGTCTACGGTATCACATGTCCATTGCAGCTGTTCATGTAGCATCACAGGGATTACAGAAGCAGCTGATGCAGCACAGCAGTTTCCATGCCAGCTCTTGTTTAACCAATACCAACTATGAGCAGTCTGTTCAAAACTGTGGTGGCATTGTGTGTAGGGCAAGGAGCAGCCAAGAGCTGTGATAGTGAAAGTTGTGCCTGCAAGTGGTAGTAACTCTGTTCATGCTTTCCAAGGTACAGAGAAATTAAGGATTAAAGGAACACTGACTACAAGGTGATCCCTTGTAGTATGGTTGGCTTTCATGGCACTGCATCATTTTGTCCTTCCATAAAAGTATTGTTTCATCACAGAAGACTTTTTTTCCCCTCTCTCTTTATATAAAAATTCCAGTGCAGATCTAGTCTTCACAAATTTATATGTTCTGATTCTTGAGTCAACATTATCAATTAGCCCTTACACTGCTTCTGTTTTGTTTAATTAAATGTGCTTCTGTCTTTCATACTATGAAAAAAATCTTCCAATTCCTTAACCATTTTAGTAAAAATTCTTACTGCCATGTAAGTCTTGTCTGAGCAGAGATAATAACTGCATTCCAGGTGAACAATCCCTGTCACTGTCCTTAACATTTCTTCAAGTATTTTTCAAGTACTTCTACTGGAAATTCATCATGTCACCACATGTGCTTTTTCGAGCGCTGATGACTTAGGGATGGCAATGGTAGCATGTACTTGGAAGACTTGGAGAAGGAACAAGCTTGGGAGTTAGCTGCAGGTACAGGCTCAGCTTCTGCCATCACTGTGCAGCAGGCCAAGACTAACAAGATTGTATCTCCCATACCTCATTTTAGAGTGGTGATAATATCCACCATACTGGTACCACAGCTATAAAACTATATGGAAACATAATACCATATATCTTAACTGGATACTTTTCAGCTCACTGAAGTAGTGCCTCTGCTGTAATCCCCTCAGCAATGTCCAAGGTCAGCTGAGTGCTTTGATACTGGTATATCACTGCATAACCCATAGCAAATCATTTATTACAAGAAGTTCTTTACCCAATTAAATTTTCCAAAACAAAACTTCTCTCATTCCAGAAAAATTCTTAGTTGGTGCGATTAATTTAATCATAAATCCTCTGTACTAAGGAGAAAATTTCTAACAGCGCTTCTACAACTACAGCTACTTAACATGCTTCTACCACCCAAAGGTAGTACATTGCAAAATAAAAATTCTTTTCTTCCTGATTTTCTGCAGTGGTTTTTTGTTGTTATTTTTGGGTTTGTTTCTGAGAAAGAATTTGACCTGAAATGCAATGGATTACTCCTGTCATCAGTAAAGTGCCCAGTGATTGCACAATGGAATAATCTGAAACATTTTCCATATGATCAGGATCTTCTACATGATATCCATCCCAAATGTATCAAATCTTCCCAGGTTATTTGTGCTCAGCATGGTGTGCTTTGACCTTGCAGGGAATTATCTATGGACTGACCAAGCCACCCCTGATGGGGGACATAGAAATGGCATCAAACCCCTGCAGTGCTGGCTCGGTAGGAGCTGGGCAAGTGCTAAAGCCACGCAGAGAGCAGTGCCCTGCTCCTTTGTGCATCCCGGGGTGAGCTGTGTTTGCTGCCCTGCCAGCCTGAATCCTGCTACACACAACCTGTTTGTGATCTGGGGGAGATAAGCAGTGCTACAGGGGAAGAGGAGCTGACTCCACACTCTTTGGTCTTGTGCTCACATCTAGCAATCAATTTCCTCTCTCCCCGAGAACATGAAATAACACCCTGTGAAACAACACAACATCTGCAGTTTCTGGCATTGCACAGCATCCTAAACAGAGAACATTTCATCCAGTCCTTGGCCTAGGAGCTCGGTGAGGCTGGATACCAATTCCAGCTATCTTGACAAACAGAGAGCTCAAGAAAACACAGAATTTGAGCAAGGACTCAAGGTGAAAGACGTTCTATCTCATGCATGTGGTGCAGTTCAGCAGCTAACACAGTTAACAAAAAGGAAAATGCAATAGGAAGTTCCTTTCCCCTGTTCCTTGTTCACCAGACTGTTTGCAGGCTCATTTCATCTCTCAGAATCTAGCACTGCTTCTTCTCTAAGTAGGAATTTGTCCTGCTCTCCTAAAGTTCATTGGGGGAACCTGTTGTAAGACTTCTGCATTTCAAATAGTAATTCAATTAGATACTCTTAATTTTATAAGGTTTCTACACATGTAATGAGTGATTTGATGAGAAATAAAGTGAATACTGAAAAACTTTCAGAATGAATCACCTTAGAGCTGAAAAAAGATAAAAGACACCTGACTTAAAAAAGGAACAATATT
The DNA here is from genome assembly GCF_048771995.1 of Taeniopygia guttata. Classification (NCBI taxonomy): domain Eukaryota; kingdom Metazoa; phylum Chordata; class Aves; order Passeriformes; family Estrildidae; genus Taeniopygia; species Taeniopygia guttata. The sequence continues at coordinate 14,622,451 of NC_133038.1, read as the reverse complement.
TTCATGACTGACCTACACAAGTGGGCTCTGCAATTATGTAAGTTCCAGGAATTTATAGGTAGCTCTTCTACATGCCTGATTCATTCTGGTATTGTTTAATACTCCTGCTTCTTGTAATGTATGGACTGTGCAGATGCAACCTACAACATTGTTGACATTTAGCTGACTCTAAGATTCTGATTCAGAGATCAGTTTTCTTGCAAGGAAGGATGAGCACACTCCCATGAGCACACTAATCCATCTGTGGATTAGTTCTCACAGCTTTTTTATCTAGTTGAGAAATGAAAAGAGAAAAAGTGACAGATTGTGACTCTTCAGAATAGATCCCTAACTCAGACCTGCAACATCAGAACAGCTCTTCTGATATGACTCCATGCAGGTGGGGAAATTCCAGCTGGAAAAGGTTCTTTTTTTAGCTGATCTTTGTGTTTCATTGCCCCATGTACACAGCATTATTCAGACACACAAGGGATGTAAATGTTGTGCCATTTGCCTATGTGCAGTTAGACTATGGTAGTGAAAAACCATGAGGGTGGCATTACTCAGTGTCAGGCACTGTCATCATTTATCCTGTTGAGGAGCTGCACACTGCGAGCTTAGTCCTACACTTCTCTCACTCCCCAAACTCCTCCTGAGTCAGATTCAGCGTGTAACCATGTTTTTGTTTTGCCCCTTTTTGTTTTGCCAGGTGACAAAGCTTAAAACTGTATCCTCTGCAAAGAAATGGCAGAAAGATACAGCTCAGTCATCTTTCCCTCCATCCCCAACACACGAGGTGTGGTGAGGTTACTGTTTCCTGACTGGAGACATGCTCAGTCTTCCCAGCTGCAGGACACAAAGCTCCTTCTCCCCAGTATGTGCTGCTCCAAACTTGCACTGGAAGTGGAGCAAAGCCAAACCAGCCCCTTGTTTTCATGCTTTGATCCAAGGGCCTGGACTCTACATCCATCTGCCCCCTCTTGCTCCCAGCCCCAAGTTCTACATGATTAGACTCTTCCCTTTCCTGGCAGTTAGCAGGTTTTACACTGCATTATTTATTACCTTAAAAAAAAAGAAATCAAAGGTTCTTCACTGAAAAACATTAAGTAAGTAAGCCAGCAGCAACAGCAAAAAAAGTTTTCTACATTTAAGGAAGACAAGACTTCCTTTCTTTCTTTCTATCTATCTATCTATCTATCTATCTATCTATCTATCTATCTATCTATCTATCTATCTATCTATCTAATCTATCTATCTATATTCTGATCAGAGAGCTCAGCTAAGTAGTTTAGTGGTGCCTACTGACTGACTTCTGTTAAGTCTTCTTGGTAATATTATTAGATAAAATTAAATCAAACAGAAGGCTTCTATATGATGAAAAAGATCTCAGGCTGGAGTGTGAAAGAGATAATAAATGGTTTTTGCACCCTGTCCTTCAAATACTGAAAGGAACATGTTAAAAAACACTCCAAAACACTCAAACTGGGAGAGCACATTGGAAAAGGAGATGGAGAAAAGTAGGCTCTGAAAAGTAGGCGCTTTCTTTCAGTAGGCTCTGAAAGAAAGATCATAGGGCAAAATAATACAGATTAACAAAAATTCTGTAGGAGTCCTGTTTCTTAACATGTGTTAAGATTTCTATCATCACTGATGTTAATAATTGACATGAAGTACAGCAGGAGTTAGATAACAGCAGGAACATTCAGGCCAGGACTAATTTCATTTTCCAGTGGTGTGAGGCACTGGGTAATGGGGAAATGCACAACCATGTCAGAGATGATCTTACTTCACTGACTTAAACCTCGAGGAATTTTATTCTGTCTAGAAAATGATTCCTGCTTGTGTCATCCAAGAGGATGTGCTCTTCAGAGAAGTAAAAATAACAGGAAGTTAATTTTGTGTTCATGAAAGGGAGGAATTAATAGCAAAGCCTTAAGTCAGATATAAGCTGCATGGGTATTGTGCAAGCCTCATCACACAGCGCTGCCATCTCACCCCAATTTATGATCTGGAACACAGCAACTTTTACAGCTTTTAGCTGGAACTGCAAATTGTACCAAAGCATACAATGATTTTATAAATACAAGGGAAAGAGGTAAAAGCTCCAAATTTCTTTTGCTCCTTCACCTAGCTCAAGTAGAAGCTGGACACATTCTGATGCCACACTGCACGTCCAGACTCTGCAGATCACACTGCTGGTATCTGAGTTCAGGGCTTAAATACAGTCACTCCATCTTCTCTGAACTCAGAATGCATATGGAGGCCAAGATGAGCTTTCTAGCATGGGCAAGTACAAATAAATGAGTAGGATCAGCTTGAGCATGGGTGATGCCTTGAGAGGCTACCTAGAACAGAGGCTGGACAGTGTTAAAGGAATGAAGTAGGTATTTATTAAAAAGGCCTTCAAAGGATACACTTTGGGCAGTGCAAGAGCCTGGCTGAGGCTACAACCAAGATGGACCCAAGATGGATGACAGGTCATGAGTTTTCACACTTTTGTAAGTTTTAGTCCATTTAAATATTGGATTTAATTGTCCAATTACAGCTCCAGGTTATGAAGACCCATCCTCCCTGATTGTTCTCCTCAATTTGCTGTTGCTTCCACTTTTTGGGCCTGAAGCTGCAATGGTGTCCTTGGTTCTTAGGCTGGAAAAGGAATGTGTTGCGTGACTGAACTGTGAGGAGAACTTGCTAACACTTCATATAAAGTTCAGAATTATATATTAATGCAGTAGAGAATCTGGAAAATATGAAAGCTAAAACTTAAGGCATCATGGGCAAGAGCTGTGAGATTGTGTGGGCAGGCTGTATTTTAATTTTCACCATGTTATCTGACAGGACTTCTCACAGCCTGCCAGAAAATCCCAGCCCATGAAATCAGTGTCCTCTGAGTGCAGCTTTCCAGCCTCCAGAATACACCAAAGAGAGGCAAATCAGCCTTTTGCCTGCCAGGCTCTGCTTTCTAGTTCATACCACCAAAAGCAAGCTCAAACCAGAGGTGAATCTACTTCACGATACATCAAACGGCTATCACTGTTATTTGTCCCGTATGTTCTTATCTCACAGTTTGCAATTAATCACCACCCTGGAAATCAAACACTAAGCTATTTGTACATTCTCTTTGAAAATACATTTCAATTTCCTTTTACTTGAACTGCCCTGTCCTTTGCCACACCTGCTGAGTGCATCAATCTGCACAGCACCCTGGATATACCTGAGGAGTCTGATGACTCACACAAGACAGAGAGAACATAATCACTACAGAGGGAACACAAGGCTGAAAAGTGTCATGCAATTACATACAGAGGGATGTATGATCATTAGCAAATAACCACATTTGCATGGTGAAGATAGTTACAATATGTTGTGACTAAAGACGAGGTTCTGTTCGCTGAAATACAAAGTTCTCTTCAAGGCATGACCATGTCAGCTACATGAGCACCAAGTCTGTATTAAACACCAAAATCCTGTGCAGGAAAACTGTAAATCTAATTCCATCTATTTGGTATATAGAAACATTTCTTGATGCATGTTAGCTTAGCCTTTGTGAATTCTAGGTTTGTTTTATTCTAAGATGTTGGAATCTATCTTATTCTCTTCTGTTTGGAGGGATTTTGTACTTTGCAGAGAAGACAATTGGGAGAGGCTGATTTTATGGGAACAGCAGGGCACATGGACTGGTCTCCTATCTAACATTTATAGGGAAGGTTTCCCTGGTTTCAGCACAGCTCACAGATACAGTTGAAGGTGCAGCATATTTCTCAGTACTGTCATTCAGATTAGAGTACTTGGCTTTAGAATAAACACCTTAGATTCCTAAAGCCATCCTTGTCCTAAATCTGTAACTTCAGGGATGGCTGCCTTACCTCCCTCAGGTTTTGTATCTATTGGGTTTTACTCCAGAATATTTTGATGGGTTTATATCTATTGTTTTTACTCCCGAAATATTTTTGCCACTCTGTGAGGTATTTTCTCTGTGAATGAATAATTTTGCAAATATTCAAACAGATGGCTCTGAGGCTTCAATGTGTCTGAAGAACAGCCCCATTAATGCCTAGAATAGTCTCTGCTCATTTTTAAAAAATAATCTAACTTCTACATAAAAAAAAAAAAAAAGAGCCTTGAGCAACTGGAAATGCTGAAAGCAATACTCTAATCACTGCACATCCTGAGGCTGATTCAGTGAAGTTCTTGTCACAGATTAAATTCATGTCCAGACTGAGATCTCTTTCTGTGATCACTCCAAGTGAAAATAAGGTTAAAAATAAAGTTATCTATTGTATTTCAGTTGTCTTTGTTGGGAATGAGCTAAAAAAGCACACATTTACAGCCTTAATTTTATGCTTTACTTATATTAATTTGGTGTGAATTGCCACTGAACCAATAGCTGGCTGAGCTCTGAGTCTGCTGAACCTGTGTTATGAAAGAAGGAAAATGAACTAATACTTTATTCAAAGTTTTCCTGGCAGTTTGTCTGTCCTGATGATTTAACTGCTATTTACACTGAAACCAACATGCAAGAAGATTGTAGCCTATGACTCCCAAGGGAGCAGCTATGGAATTTTTGCATTCTGCAGAATGTTATGGGTTGGCAACCTCTCCTGTGTGCTACACAGATCACTTCAATCCCCTGTGTTTATCCTATAAACAAGAAAGTGCTCTACACTGTTGTGCTAAAGAAAACAGCTGAAATCTAAAGCAGCTCAGTCCTGTTTAAGCTGTTCCCAGACACACTCCCTACCACACAGGTTTGTTTTCCATTGATTTGTTAATGAAAGCTGGCAGCAAATGCTACACTTCTTCTGAGCATATTAATCATTGAAAGAAAACAGTATTTCTTCAGCTTTGGCAATTCCTGTACTCCACATAAATAAGGCCTCCTGCTTCCCTGTTAACCCTGTACATAATGTAGGATCCCCTAAAGCATTTGGTTTCTTTGCAGTGCTGGATTTCTGCTCTAAGCCTGGATGCCTGCTGTGGAGTCAATTAAGATCTGAAAACATCCATGTGGCTCCTGATTCAGAATTCCAGTTGTGGCAAGAAGCATTAACACTGCATGCCCAGTGCTTGGATGCTTTTGAGAAATAAGAATGCAATCCTGGTGCAGCTGCTCATTTTCCCAGAACAGAGAAAGGGCAACATCAGCTTAACATGACTGGTTCCTGTCATTTACAGCTGCCTGCAGCACTCACAGTGTGTGCTGAGTGCCTGTAAGGCACCAGGGAGTTCCTCGTGCCACAGATGCCCTTCATAGGCTCTAGCACATTGACTTTTCATCTTGTTGTAGGGTAATATGAGAGGGGGATCAAAGCAGAGTCTACCAGAGACAGAATTAGCCCTCAAACAGGCCTTCTCCTCACCCCTAGTTTATGGGTTTTGTTACTAATGGTTCTCTTGAGACAACTTTCTCTCTTGAGTACAAACTATCCTGCACACACTGCTCTGAGAGAAATGCTTACAGCTCAATACTGGACCTGAAATGTCCAGAAATTTAGTTTCATTGCACTACTAATTTGTGCCATGCAGCACATGGCACTCTACGTGTGGGGATGTCTCTGGAAGGGAGCATGGCACTGTTTCAGTGAGGTAAGGGGTCTTAATCCTGTGTTAATAAATCATCTATCCTCTACAGCAAAGCTGCACTATTGCAGATGATAATCACAACACTTGTCCTGTCATATCCCCACATTCAAGGCTTTGACCAGGTTTCCAAGCATGAAGAGTAAATCAGAGAAATGCAGTTCATGCACCTGTGGAGGCACAATCCAAGGCTGAGGGTGTAATCAAGTACAGGCTATTTAAAAAACACTTCACTGATCAAATAACCCACTATTCACATATAGTTACTTTATCTCCTGCAATGGAAAAAATCCCTGAGGTCGATTAAATGCAGTGGAGACATGGATGATGACTGTAATCATCCTCTTATTTCTATTATTTACACTCTGGCTTACACAGAAGGATGTACCTGCCTAGTGACCAAATCAATTGTGCTGCAGAATTATGGACAATTATTGTTAACAGTTGAGCATAAGAAAAGAGGGGAAAGGCAGTCCTTGATGGGGGGTTTGCACATACAACAAAGTACCACCAAAGTCTCTATAATACAGAATATTTTAGAGTCTCAAATTAGATATAGCTTCTTTTTTTGCCCCTCTACACCTTGCTTTCAAATTGCCCCCTTAAATCAGTCCTAGGAGAACTCATTTAATTGCACATCTCCATTAGTGTCTGGGATTAATTCAATGCAAATTACAATTATAACAGGTAAATTAGTTTTACTCTGGCCTACTTGGGAGCATTTTTATTCACACTTATTCACAATTTGTCTTTGCCCGCTTGAGTACACCAGCAGAGAATACCCTGGGATGCAAAAGGGCAGTGGGCTGTCCTAGAACAGCACAGGACAGAGCAGTGCTAGCGGGAGCATTGCAGTTCCTACAGTAACTGCACCAGGTACAAATTTCAGTTCCTCAGTTTAGTCACCTTGGCAGTAGAGTTCCTGACAGATGGAAAATGCAGTGCTTGTTAATGATGTGCTTGGCCTATATCTCTCCAGCAGACACTGCTTTTTTCAGCATGAAACTGGTGCTTCCTAGTAAGATCTAGACTAATCTGACTTGGTGCTTCCCTGAATTTGTGTGCAATCTCCAAGTTCGTTATCTTCAAGTTATCTTTTAGATTTCCTCTGTCCTGCAGGTTCACCCTAAAGGTGTAAGTTTATTGTGAACTGTATTTATAATATGAAAGATAGTAACAGTTGAAGTCCTTAGAATAAGAATTATTTTATTTCCTCCTTTTGACATGAATATTTTATGATTTGTGTGACTGCAAAGAAAATATCCCAGATTGATATTGACACAATACTGGTTCTCTTTCTTTTTGTTCCTGTGGTCTCTAGCACAAGAAAATAGTTAGAATAGCTAGAAACCAATTCCTTAACAATTTTTAAACTTATTTTGCCTCATTTCCCACAGAAACCAAGCTGTACATGGTTTACTGTACTAAAGAAATTCCTTCAAATCAGATCACCAAAAATCTGTTATTATTTGCCTACATTGTTAGCTAAAAAGTTCAACTATACTAGTGGAAAAGGATTAAGAATAACATTTTTTAAAGCAATAACCTTAGGTTTTTCTCAACTAAATAGATACAAATTGTTGACAGAAAAGAAACAGCAGACTACAAAGAAAGAATATGAAATGGAAAAAGGAAAATGAGATGATCTGTGATGTATTTAATGACCTACCATGACACATGTTTGCGAGCCTGTGAGCAAAGAAGATAAATTTTACACACAGCGAACAAATAAATCCATTCTAGGCAACAGAATTTATCCTCAGTCTTTACTTCTGTAATATCACTCTTCGATGTTGCTCAGCAGTAACACCCAACTTCTGAGTGACATTTAAAAGTAATAATGCCTTGAGCATTCTATACCATAACCCCCCCCCAAAAAAATTGAAACTTCTCTCAGTTTGCAGTTAGAACATAGATCAGAATTTTTGTTTGTGCACAGGCCTGAATTTCTGCCATTTGCACCCTCAGAACTATACATTCTCACTTTTCCTGAGCCTTTCCCCAAACATGCTGGCATGGACTTCAGAGGCTGCCCGTGTACAGATGGGTTAAGAGCAATGACTCAGCCTTTCTAACTCAAAAAGAAACAATCTTGTAAAAACAGTGATTTTTAGTGTATCAGACAAGGTTATCCAAATAGAACACAATAGCTCTGTGATATCACTACAGCAAATGACACCTAAATAACCAGCTAGAGAGGTGCGATCTGTTCTTTGCCAGTTACTCGTTAACCAATCCTCATTAATCATAAAAAATGTTTTTACATGATTCTTGATTCTATAACTGCAATCTCCCAATCAATGTTTAGTTCAGGTGGCCTTGCTCCAGCTACTATCCCTTATTTTCTTGCTCAGATATTTTGCAATAGCAACAGATGAGTTGGAGGTTCCAGACCTAGTTTACAGACTAAATCTTTCACAGTATAATCTTGATGTTTCTGGAGCTTTTTAATTTTTACAAGAATTTTTTTTCATTTACCAACTAAGAAATCAAAATGTCTTTTATATACTTCTCATCAGAATATTTCAGTAGTTCATTACCTGGGGGAGTATATTTTATAATACTCTCTGGGGCAAATACAAAATGAAAACAAATGTAAAACTAATAAAATATATTTCATTTGTTGCAAGGACTGAAAACCAAAACTGAAAAAAACCAAAAATCAATTTCTACTTAAAGCTGTTTCCATGCTTTTCAGATCTAATTCAAAGTCATTTACATCATAGCCAGAAGAAACTGAAAAAATATTAATATTAAAAACACAGTAATCAAAACTCATTGATTCGGCGTTAATCCTGTGACTGCAGTACCATTGTATCTGTAGCCAGCATTCCAATTCTGTGCTAGATTTCATTCCTTGCAGTCACATGATATTATTCAGAGCAGAAACTAACTTATCAGCACAGCTGACTTGTATCAATCACTAATCACCTCGCATTAACCCTGTTAATGAAGTTACAGTCGCATGGTGATTTAAATAGCACTGTGAGGCACAGCTTTCCTTAGAGCTATTAAAAAAACTGCACTACCAGTTTAATTGTACTCCTCAAACCCAATTCCTGAAGTGTAAAATCCACGATCTTTCCCCCCAAAAACTCCTCTTTTTCAAAAGCAGGAATGCCAGAAGCTCAGCCCCCAAGTTGCTTAAATATCTTTTCTTTGGTGACCGCTGCTTTCTGCTGGCTGCTCTTAACCTTGCAGATAGGCACAGATAACACGATGCTTATCTGACAGGCAGGAGGTCTGGCAAGCTGCTTTGCAGACTCAAAAACAAGCAGTCATCTGTGGATTGGCCAGCAGGACACTGGGGAACATAAAGCTGGCTTGGGCCCTCCTTGTGTCCCAGTATATCAAGGTTTAAGCTTCATTGACTCCAGTATAGTGGCTTTAATCAAGATTTTTCATGCCTCAGAGAACAGTACAGCTGCTAAAGCTTCTTTAATAAGGGTTTATAGCTGGGGAAGCTGAACAGGAATTAGCTGAAAAGAGATGACTTACTTCTGGCTTTATTAAGCAGCAATTTATTATAAGTCAGGCTGCAATATTGTTTTGCTCTAACATGAAAGAGGAATGTTGGTCAAAGTGATTTGGTCAAATCCTTGATTCAGTTCCTGCCATTTCCTGCAGGTTATCTTAAGAGTATCCTTCAAATTCAGGAAGGCCAATGCACTGTGCTAAGTCTCAGGAGAAACTCCTACATTTCTCATTTCTCATCAGGTCAAAGAGATGCAGCCATCTTCCCAGGACTCAGTGGCAATATGGCCTTTATAAAGCTTACCTTTGGATTTCATAGCTTTTTTCATTTGAATGAAATATATTTCCTATTACCTTATTGAGCCCATGTTGGCAATGTTAACAGAGTATCCTGATAAAAAAACCCCATTGATATAAAACAGGTCTTGTAAAATGGAGACAGTTGGAATTTCAGTGAAGTGGACTGAAGATTCTTCAACAGAATATATTTTACCTTTGCAGACTGGTATTATTGTAATACATTAAAAAAAATCACTTATTGAAGATCAATTTAAGCGGCACAGGTCTGGCATTACCATAATTCTCACAGAAGTAGTCCCATAGGAACCATGATCAATCCTGAGGTAACCCTGAGCATCTGGGGCATGGGCACCTGCTCAAGCAAATAAACACTGTTATTCTTCCCGCTAGCCAGGACAAGGAGAAGCCCCTGCTGAAGCGGAACAGAGAATTTTTTTCCAAATTGGACATTTTCACTCATTGGTGGATGGGACAAGATTATGCAGAGGAGGCACATCCATGTGTTAAATCTTGAGGCATCGCCTCCTGAGGAGGACTGCCAAGCATTTATTTTGTTAGCTTAAAGTTGCTTGATGTTCTCAGCTTTTGACCCTTGGGATTAGGTCTCTGCCAGAGGCATGCTGCAGAACAGCAGCAGAATATTATCCCCTTTTTACCTTCCCTTGCCTACTCTTCCCACACAAAGACAGATCAGGGATCAAGCTAAACAGATTATTTCCTGCTGGCACCTACAGCAGGGTGACAAATACAAGTATTGTACAGCAAATGTGTGCTCTGAAGACCCAGTAGTCTGGAATTGAGGAACTATGAAGAGAAGTTAGAATATGTTGAATATATATGATAACCTACATTGCCTCCTGTCTCAACTCTGAAAGGCTGCTGCTTATCTCCTCTCCACTGACCTCAGAGGAGGAGAAGGGATCCTGTGAAATGCATGGGAGTGCAAGACCATGTGCCATTCAGCAGAATCTCAGCACCAGGACCTGGAAGTTAATCACATCTCCTTTTTCCCAAGGCAGGATATCTCATGCACCATATCCACTCACTATTTTCTTAGTAATTGCCTCAAAGCTTTCATTCAGGCCACAGAGTTAAAAATCTCACAAAATCTGCCTATAATGAAAGTATATAAATCTTTCACTTGCAAACTTCTCATTAAGACTATTCCCACTGTTAGCAGAATCTACTGTTGGTGAATACTGGGTCAAAAAGCTAATTCCCTTGCAGTCCTTTTACTGTCTCCTTAATGATTACTGAGAGTCCGGAAATGAGAGCAAAAAGTATTTAATTCTTTATTCAACATGAAATTGTCTTGATTTATACTCTTGAAAAATTAATAAAATGCCTCTGAGAGAGTCTATCTCTGCTGCCAGGCTTGCACAAAGTATCTGCTTTATCTGCTGAGCTGTGCAGAACTATAATAGAGAATAATACTTCTGCTTTCAGTGATGCATTTACTGTAAATTTCCATTCTTCCAGGAAGGTTCTGACAGACATATTTAGCATCTCAGATCTGACTTCAAGAGGAGAACGTAGTTACTATTTGTTCCACTAATACTTTTGAATAAAGACCTAGTAGTTGAATTTGGTGCCAGGACTGAAGACAGAGATGGGACCCTTCCAAGAGGCTGCAAAAAACCAATCCCTCCTGGGCTCACGAGAAAGGCACCACTCAGACGTTCATTCTGTACCAGGGTTCCTCTTTCCACAAATCCCCTGCAGACAACAGGATTTACATTCCTATACAAAGCTTAGTTGATGTTGTCAGATTTATCCAATTCTGCCTGACAAACAGCATCCAAAATATCCCATACTTCATTACCTGCCACATATATTTAATTAAAACTAGCCCAACATCTTGGTTATTCTTGGTGATGATGGCACAGACTTCATCAACAGTCACAGACTAAGTGGCATCTTGAATAGGATCCTTCACAAGGGTCTGAGGGAGGGAAAAAGTAGAATGTGCTACTTTCAGGCTTTAAAACTTTATGCATATTTTCTTGGCAAACCACTCATTTATTGCCCTGCTATAACCTGTTTCCTTATGATCTTACTTTTCTCTCTTGCCACAGAGAAACATTGTCAAAAAACATCCACACATTTTAGGAAGGATATTTACATCCAAGGTAATATGGACAAAACTGTGGAAAGTCACCATGTTTCTAATGTTAAAAACATTGAGGAGGATTAAATGCTCTTGGAGATGGGAGCTGCTGTTCAAATGTTCCAGTCCTATATTATTGATAACTGTTTTCAGCTTCAGAAACAATCCTTGTTTGCTGACTTTCAAATAACCACTGAAGAAGTTAATCAGCAGCCAGAACAAAACAGCTTCCAGAAGGCAGTGACAGTGAAAAGGAAGTCAAGCACAGTTGCTGTAAATTCCTTTTATCCCCCTACCTTTATAAAGCCTTAGCCCTTAAAGCTGGAAATGCTCTTTGCTACTCTGTCATGACACAGCTGAGTTAGAACTCCCATCCACTAAAAATGCTAAACAGAGCTAAAATAAAAGAACAACTGGAAAGCAGTTAATGAGCAATGAACTTCTCTTACTTTACTACAAAGCTCTTGAAAAGCTGTCCTTCCACTTGCTCATAAATCCAGATGCACACATAGGCACAATTCACACACAAGTTTAGTCTGTTTGCATGTTTGCAGGTCAGTTCAATACAGCACAATCTTTATCAGTGATATGATGAAATGTCTTTGTATACTTGCCTGTAACACACTTGAGAAGCACCTGAAATAGTGTTCTGGTTGCCAGCAGGCTTATCTTTCATCTTTTACCTCTGCCTAACAGAGCAGAGAGTCTATTACCTGCATTTATCACAGCTGGATCTTTTAAGTGTGATTTTGGGCAGCAAAGATATAAAGCAAATTCTTCTGTCTTTTTCATTCCTCTAAAATAAACCCACTCCCACTTTGGAGCTTATCTGAAAGCTGAAATTGAACTAATGAACATCTCAGGAGAAAACATAAACTGGACAATAAAATGCATATACAAAAGGCTCTGAGCATACTCACCCTAATGCATAATTCAAAGAAGTTGAAATGAAAAATCTTTAAACTCTTCCTCACTTACCTGCACTAATAAATATCAACAGACCATGCAAATTTGTTCCAGGTGCACCGTCAGATGAGCAAATGTTTCTCTTCCTGTGTGGAGAAGGGATTTCAGAGAAGGTCCCTTGGCCAGCCCTGCTCTGAGCCAGCAGCCCTCAGGCACCTCAGCTTCCAAAGGCCTTCATGTGTCAGGAAGGTTTCACATCATGCAGTGATCTCTAAAGAGAAAACAACAAAATAGTTAATGTTTGCAATGCCTCATAGCATTTCATTTCCCAATTTGTATTCAATTTCTTTCAGCAGCTAGCAGTGTTTTCATCATCCTCCAGCCCAGGCAAATCCTGTGATTCCTGCTCCACTTGAATGCGAAACAGTGAGAAGTGGAAGGTAACTGCTTTAAAGTCCACAGCAAATCCCCTGAACTTGAATGCAACAAAAAGCCAAACTACAAAACATCTTTTTCCAGATTTCATAAATATTAGATTGGGTACAAATAATATGATTTATTATATATATGTTTTCATTCCCAAGGCTTCCACAGATGTTACATGCAAATGTTCAATTATAACAAATCAAAATACCAAACTCTGGACCTAATTTAATGAGTTAATTGATTTTCAGAGGTGTCAGGCAGTTTGTAGCTTTGCTTGCCCAATTATTTCTCCTGCCTAAAGTAAGATGCAGTTCTGACTCTATTAGTTCATTATGCTGTAAATCAGAGAAAGGAAATAGAAAGGACCAGCAGGAGAAGCAAACATCATCAAGGCTGACAGGAACGTTAAATGAATTTTCTCCCAACATTCTGCTTAAGATCATTTCAGTAATAAGAGTGAAATAAATTTCTTTAGTTCTTCAAGTGAAATGCTACCTTTTCATTTTACTAAAAACAATTCAAACAGAAAGGAAAGAATGGCTGCCAAAAGATTCTAATTAATGAAGACCCCTAGTGAGGATGAAAAACCTACACATCCAACCCCTTGGCATTTATTATCATAGCTCCTGTGAAGGCAAGAACAAATTGTTCAGCTACATTGCAGAGGTTTTTTAATATAGAATCCATAAAATTTAATTCATGGAATAAACCTCTTGGCAACTACTTTCTAGTTAAGTAAAACTGGTTTCTCTCCAGATCACTGATCTTGTTTTGTAGGTAATTACCTTTTAAAATGGTACTTTTTCTCAATATTACTTTGAAATATCTCTTTTTTTAATACATAATTACATAAAAAAACAGGCTTCTCAGTTCTTCTGATATAATTTTTCATCAATATTTAATTATTCTAGTTACTCTCTACAAAAAGGGTCCACATTCTGGAACTTCATACCAACTTTCACTGTAGCTGGGATTTCTCTGAGTCTTTTGTAGATGTTAATCTACAACAAAACAGATAATCAGAATTTTCCTTTTAAGAGTATTTTTTGAACAAGAATTCTTCCTTGTCCTAAACTGTGAAAAGGAAAGGGAAAGGGAAAGGGAAAGGGAAAGGGAAAGGGAAAGGGAAAGGGAAAGGAAGAGGAAAAGATGTTCTCTCCTTGTTGTTTACCAGAAATAAAAATGGATAGGAAATACAAACACACAACCATGTGCAAAAATATCCTGCTAGTGTCCAAGGATGTTAAAATTGCAGACATCAGATTGGACTGTAGTGCAAAAGAGCCTTGGCATTCATGTGGGACCATGGAGGAGCTCCTGGCCATTCTGGCTCACAGACCAATCCCTCTTGTGTCTCTTCATCTTCCCTGGAAATGATTGCTCCTAACCCCTAGGACAAATATTTAAAGAGACAAAGAACTAGTTTGTGAGCTTGAAAGTTGGGTTAATTACTGGATAAATATATAACTAGAGAAGATAGAGGTTTATTTGGCTTATTTGACTAAAAATTCAAACTGCTCTTCTGATCTCTAGCCATGAGTGGAGATAACTGAAATTTCCGGACACACCGGAAAATGTGTAGGACACAAGATGGGACTTGAAATCTTATCTTGCTTCCATTGACATGCAGGGATGTGTCCTGGCTTTAACAAGAGTGGGGAAGGCTCCTAAAAGTCTCTCTTTTAAAACATCAGTGCTCAGTGTGCATCCTACAGGCTCAGTATTGCCCCATTACAACACTGTTTCAACAGCCTGTAGAGTTTTAGTGACAACACCAGGCAAGAAAATGATCTATTATCGAGGGAAAAAATCACCCAGCTCACTTCCTTCTACTGCCTTTAAGTCCAAGGTAAAAAATAAAAATATTTTTAAAATTATGCAGTAGGGGCAAGACAAAGAATTCAGCTCCTCTCATTCCTAGAATAAGGCAAGTAATCTTTTCGAGGTGGATAAGAATGGGAAGATTAGTTCAGAAGAAGCTGCAAAGAAATCTAGAAATGCTTTATTCAAGCAAAGGCCCTAATTATCTTGTCACAATCCCAGCTGTCAGGAAACAGGGACAAAGATGCAGCTCCAGGTGGTTTCTTCTTCCCAAAAGTTAGTGTATAGCTACAGAAATATGAGCATAACTACTGAATTCATAGTCAGAATTAATCTACAGCACTAAAATCAAGGAAGTTACAATTTCAAATGTATTTTTTTATTAAAGATAAGTATTTCCTAATTTAAGCACTACAGCAAGTTCCAGTTCCTTCTTGCCAGCTCTCCAGTGCCATTTGTGAATGACACCAACCTCATAATTATCCCTTATTGTTTTCCACCCTTTTCATTATCTCTTCTCTGCTTCTTTAGAAAATTAATTTTAAAATCACTGATTTCACTGAAAGCCTTGATGTTTCACTGTGTTCTCCTATCCCAAATCTTTACTTTAGCACTCCAGTTTTCTCTCTAATGAAGATTTCAATCACTGTTTGCTTTACTGTCAGCCACCTTGACAGGCTGTGAGCATAATGAACTCCCTTAACCCCAGAGGAAGGCACAGCAAACCTGTCAGGGTTAATGGGCTCACGGGCTGCTGATTTCCCTGCACGCTCTCCCACAGGCAGCAGGAGAGTCCTGCAGCAGCCTGACCTCCAGAGCCTGCCAGGAGTGGGAGGGCAGGAGGAGGGATGGCCGAGGGAGCCAGGCACGCTCCTGTGTTTTCAGTAAACACTGCCTGGAAAATGGGCCTGCTTTATAGCCCAGATTAGAGACTAAGATAGACAGATAGACAGAGAGCAGCGACTGGGATGGAGAAGCCCTCTGAGGGGAACTGCAGGGCTCACCTGGGGAAGAACATGCCAGGGAATCAGGCAGTAGTTGGTGCACAGAGATGTCAAGGTTGTAAGACAGGTACAGAATGAAAGCAATGGCATTCTCTGCTGCCATCAAAGCTGTGCAGCTGCTCAGTCCTGCACAAACCTTCCTTCCTGCTTTCCCACAGCTGATCCTGCATTTGAGCCTTATTTGCTGGAGCTTCAGTCCCTTTCTAGAATTTTTTTGTGAGGGCATGCACATTACAGGAACTGCAGCTCACCTAGGGGAGTCCAGGTCACCAAAGGCACTCTTGGTGGTGGATCTGGAGGCAGGTCCCGGCTGTTTGCTGTGCAGCTGCTCTCTGAGAGTGTTGAAATACCCAGCCCAAAGGCAGCTGAGAGCCTGCACAAACTGCAATGTGTATTTCCTCCTGTACCCATTAAGAAAAGAGCCCAACCCAATCTGATTTGTCTGCAGAGAAGGGCAACATGAGATACATTTGCACACAAGAAAAACCAATGCAAGTTGCTGCCTGTCTTCTAAAGAGCTGACCCAGCCTTACTGGAAACATGGGCACCAATGGCACCAGGAGAGGACATGTCCTGCATGGGAAAACAACGTGGATGTGAAGATTCTTTGGCTTGGTTTGATAACAAAATTTTGGAAAACATGCAGCAGTGGCTAAGCAAATATAACTACTATGTATGGAGCAGGAAAGCCAGTAATTTCCAGGATACTGAGGCACATGTGGGTATAGAAAGTCACAGGGGATTATAACTTTCTACATTCTGAATTCATAAAGATGACATTTCACTGCAAAGAAAGCTCTCTTCATAGACTGGTTTTGAAGGAAATAGCCTTGAGGTTGCTCTAATCCTGCCAGGGAGATTCAGTACAATAAGTCTCAGATCACACCACTGGATTGGAAAGCAGCTAAGACAACCAAAGCAGTGGAAGTAAAAGTCTCCAGTGGATTTGTGGGTCAGGTCCTCAGCTACTCCAAACAGGCTGCAGTGCCCTACCTGCAGATCTGAGGCCTGGCTGAACACTGTGTTTGTGAGAGAGGGACATGGAACAGCCCAGAAACATCTTATTTCTTCACACTGCTGCTTTTCTCAGGAAGTTCCTTAGCATTGCTTATATGAAATGCTGGAGTGAATCTGGATCTCTAAGATATCTCGTTTTCCTTAACGCTCACAGTTAACTGAAATATTAAATATATAAAGTGCCACCCTCTTATTATTTAAAGCCTAAATTAACATAATTACCATAATTAGGACAAATGCTTTCCCCAGTCTATTATGGCTTAGCTTTTCCTGAAGGCAGATTCATTATCTTCAGGCCAGCTTTTATCTAACAGTGAAAGCGTTATTGAAATTGGTACCATTAATGTTCATCAAGAGATGCACATCACCACTTACCTTGATATTACTGATTTCAACCCTGATTGCCTAGGTGAAAAAATTTTGTGGCTCATTAGGAAGACCAAGTATTAATTGAAAAGAAAAAAAAAAATTGAAGTAGAAAAGGCTGTACTAGCAAAACTACAAGTACAGAAATCTTTAACACAGATTGAAAGTGTGTTATACCAGGGTCAAAGCCATGAAGTCAAATCTCACTATGCTTCCAGTTTGGAATTTATTTAGAATACAAAAAAGAGTAACGAAAGAGCTCACAGACATGTTTAACTAGCCAAGTGGGATACTGGTAGGTGATATGCAGCACAAGCTTCCTCACTGGCTGAATTCAAGCCCACCCTGAGATGCACCAAGGCCTTGCCTTGATGGCAGTAGACTTGGGGATGTCTTGATTATGTCTCTCAGAGCTGCCATGATAAACACAATTAATTCAAAGATTAAGTTCTGCAGGGCTTCCCTGCAAAGTTATCTGTGAAGAAACATTGCATGTAATGGAGCTGCAGCACACCTCTGCAGCTATAGCCAGTGACTGAGGTTACTCTCCAGTACAAAGCTACGTGCAGCTATCAACACACAATCTGACAGCTTTTATCCTTCAGAAAACATACATTTCAGTTTAACTCTTCCTTTTGGTTGAGAACTCATATTACAGTGTGCACTCATAAAAGGAGTGCTATTTTATTTAAATATAATGTCTCAGTTATGGCAGCAGCAATATAAACTTTACTGAATGTTTTATTGTCACACAGCATTCCTTCCAATAAAGGCACCTCAGTCACTCTGAATGCTCCTGGAAAGGATTGCTCTCATGTAAGGTCAGGTTGGCAGTAAGCATATCTCAGTTTGCCATTCCCCTTAGTATAAGAAAGTCCATTTTGTGTTCCTGTACATGTTTTTCTTTATAAAAAGCCCAAGGAAGTGCTCAGAGGCCTGGGCAGTGCAGTACACTGCACTGAAAGAAGGAAAGCAGGAGTGTGGAACATACTAGAGGGACAAGGTTGGAGTCACTGCATTGCCACTGTCCCTACACACCCTCCAGACTTCCAGGTTCCCAGACCACAAGTGTGGCCTCTGAACAATTCACTATGCTTGCCACCACCAAACCTTTTCCAGCAAACCTGAGCCCTGGCAATCAGATACTCAGAAAGGATCAATTCTGGCACCAAAATTAGTATTCAGACTTCCAAAAAGTTTTACCACCATGCTAAAATTCAGGTTCTTCATTTGGTGCATTTTTCTGGAAGGTGAAAACCCAAGCTCCCATGTGAGAGGCTGCCCACAGTCACAGTGGCTGCCCACTGTCAAATCTGTCCCTACAAATTAGTTCTTATCACAAGTCAGACCACAGGCAGAAAGTTCAAGTGGGGTCTTTGTGATCTGGATAGCTGGTTTCCATTTTTAGGAGTAAAACCCATTAAAATATTCTACCCTGATTTTCTTTTCCTGTTTGGTGAGTTTGTGGTATGCCAGGAATGCCAGCTGTTCATTTAGTACCTCTCATGACTGTATAGAGACGATATTTCTTTCACTACCTCATTATTGAAAAACTGGCCAGCTAAGGGTAGTGCAGAGGCATGGGGTGCTGGCCCAGAAGCTTTGGTTTGCTGCCCTGTGTGGCAGTCACGTTGTTGGTCCACCTAGAAATGTGGTTCAGAGACTGTTCATGTCTGGAACTGGAAAAGTTTTGTTAAGTAATAGAAAGACCAACAACTGTCCTGACTCTTTTCCAAGGCAATTTTCCTTGATTCCTGAAGTAGCCAAAACTCTGTCACCTTTTCTGGAAGATCAGAAATGTGCATCTTTGCTAAAACATACCACATACAAAGCTGGATTTGACAGACTTTACCATGAATTACCTTAACTTTCTATTACATTCATCTGGAGTCCTTTACCCCAGCAGACAATTATTTGATTGATTCTTTTCCACTGTAAACAACCAAAGCAGCAGCTCTCATGATTCCACTACTTATATCAACAGGGCCTACTCAGCACAGCTGTTCAAACATTTGTTAAATCACTTCACAGCAAATAACAATATGGTGCAGCATGCCTGTTCCTCATTTGAACTTAACCATAGCAATATTTAGCATGCACTAAAAAAACATATGCTCTATTCACAAAAAAAATTACTTCATCTTAATCAACAGCAGTCTGCTAGTCTCAGAGGATACTGGAAAGTTCCATAGGTAAGTAGAGTCTTAAAGGCTGTGAAAGATGAATAGCTTCATTCATCCTGAAACCTAATTCCTAAGAATGTGCACCCAGAAGTTCAAACAATCTGATTTTACACTTTGGTGCCCAAAGGCTGGGTCTTATTCTGCATCTTTTAATTGATTTTGTATGTATTGTAGCACAATCCACTAAAAATACCAGGAAACTTGTGATAGAAAAAAACACCAAAAAGAATGCCCAACACTAACACATTAATGTGAGAAAACAGAGGTACTAAGTAGCTTACTGAAAGAAATCATCAACTATGTCAGGGAGCAAAATTGAAATTTCTAGACTTCTTTGCAATGTCAAAGCCACTGGACCCTTCTATGTTCCACATGTGTCTTGATCTCCTACAGATTTTTACTGCTACATCCTTAAAACTTAGCAAATCTGCAAATTTTGCCTTTATTACTGAGCTCTGAATAAAGATGCATTTCTCTCCCTGCATCTCTCCATTTCCCACAGCCACCTTAGCAAAAACATTGTGAATTACACATTAAAAAAGACCATCACCTGAACTGGCTCGTGCCTATTCCTGTGCTCCTGCTTCAGAGCACACCAAACCTGCTGGAAAGTGCCAGGAGTGATAGAATCAGCAGCCAACCCCACTCCGAGCTGAGACTGCAAACATGCATGGCTCCCTCTAAACACAGGTTTTAGATGAGCTGCTGATTGGCATTATATCAGAATCCTGTTACACAGCTCAAGAATCCACAGAATCTGCCTTCTTGCAGAACTCTGTTCAGTCTTGTTGATACAGAACTAGTGCAGCCTGCTACTTAGAAAAGGAAAATCAGAGATGCATTCACCTGGCAGCACGAGACCACAGCTCCTTTCTCAGGACTGCTCTAACTACACACTCAATGTCTTTGGAGAGTCCATCCTTACTTATTTCCCTCTTTTTATCTTCTCTTTATAGCCTTACTATCAATTGTCAGGAATTTCCAGATCTTTCCATTGTTCTGTTTTCCTCCCTGAGAACAGCTCAAGGCATTTTTCAAGTATCAAAATTAATTTAAAGATTCTATTCCTAGGGCTAGATTCCAATATGAACACATTACAGAGACTTCCAAAGTACAAATAGAACTGGAGGATATAAAAATCTACTTGTGTAGAGTAGCATTTTTGAGCATTTAGGCTGTTATCAGTCACTGGAATTCACTATGACTAAATTATTTTGAACCATCTCCAAATGATAAATCATAGAATACAGTATTTATCTAGGAAAATAAAAAAAGATTAGATATGACCCCTTTTAAGACCATAGTGGCATTTGTGACCTCTTACATATTATAGGGTTATTTATTCAGTTTACAACGTGTATAGCATGAGGAATAGATCTCATGAGTGATACAACTTTGTTCTGAGGACTGAGGAAATACGATATTTGAAGTTCTCCATGAACTGTCTGAAAAGGTTTTCCCCAAAGCTTTTTTGTTGGGGTAGCTAAACAGGGAAATGTGTAAATGCAGTTTGGGATCAGCAAAGACCCAAGTCTATATCACCTTTTCTCTTTCAAGATCTCTATTTATTTGGAAACCTAATTTCTCAACCTCTAGTTTGCATGTCTTTGACAACTTTCATTCACACCATATGCAAATATTAAATGTGTTACTGTTAGGAGTAACGTGAGATGATTTATTATTCATTTAATCAGATGAATCTGCTAATACCAGAAGACTGTAGTTTTAAATGCTATCAATATTTGCATTACCAGTAACTGGAATCAGCTAAGCATGCAGCTGGTTCAGTTTTATGAAGGGCTGTTGGAGGGGGTTTTGTTTTGCATATTGAATGCAGACTCCTTTGGGATCTCTAAGGAGACTGCTGATTTTCTGCTCTTCCCTTGGCCACTTCTGACCATCCTGAGCTGGATGGACCCCCAGTCTGACTCCATGGAGCTCATTATACATTACACAGG
The DNA here is from genome assembly GCF_048771995.1 of Taeniopygia guttata. Classification (NCBI taxonomy): domain Eukaryota; kingdom Metazoa; phylum Chordata; class Aves; order Passeriformes; family Estrildidae; genus Taeniopygia; species Taeniopygia guttata. Next base: position 14,601,330 of record NC_133038.1, on the reverse strand, counting down.
TATTTTATGTAGAAACAGCAGACAAAAGGTATTTACACTCTGTATTAGCAGGACTCTGCTTCACACATTCTCTATTTTCCAAACTAAGACTGGAGTTAGCCAAGAATTGTTAAATAGCCAAATTAGCTGCCTCTCCAAGCACAGCACTTTTTATGTAGGCTTAGAAATATCTTCTGTTTTTTTTTTTTTTTTTTTTTTTTTTTGCTAAACTCACAAAAGCATAAAGTAGTTGTAGCCAAGGCAATGCCATGAGAAGCACACCCAGAGCAGCAGGAGTGGGCACGAGGAGCAGAGCTCAGGGGGCTGCTGGATGCAGCACAGCCACAGCCCCAGCGGATTGACTACACCCCTGAATGCCCCACTGCACCTCCATAAACACCCATTGTGCTCCTTCAATGAACAACACATCTCAGAGCTGAAAACCAGCAATGTGTATGCCTGGACCATTTAATTTGGGAAATTGGGAAAGCATGCTCATCTCCTGTGGCTCCTTTTTCTCTATGTTCTTCCTTCATAAGGTCTCAGCATTTCACAGCCACTGAAGAATTCAAAGAATGCCATTAACCAAGATACCACCCTGGTAATTAATACTAAATACTTGTTCTGAAAGAATTCTGCAGCAAATCTTAATACTTACACACAGAAGTTCCTTTTCAAGCCAAAATATTACAGCTTTTTGTTTTCTAGGTGATGTCTCAGCCCTTTTATTCATTTTATCACTCCTTCCCAATAATTACTCCATCACAAATCATGAAACTGTATTATTATTCTTTCATAACTTACAAACCCCAATTTCCAAGTTTTGGTCTCAAGAGTTTGTTCTCTGCTTACTGGGTTGCTTTTAGAGTGTGGCTATACTTGTGTTTATCACAAGGGAGAGAAAAGAAGAATGGAGGAAGGTAAGAAATTTTAAAGGTAGAGATGGATGAAATGAATTTCTGGAAATTATATTCTCTTAGGGCAAGGAAGATGTGTCCGTGGCTGAAAAAATGGAGAAAAACCATTGAGAATAGCTCCCACACACTTCACCTACTTGAAATGTACATATTTTCTATGATTTTCTATTTTTCTGGACAGATAGATGAAAACTGAAGCTCAGATTTTTTTTTCTCTGGGAGTTGTCATACACAAAGACTCTGATTTGGAATTCTGTTTAGCACCCCAGGACAAGCAGGAAGTGAAGAAATCCTTTTGGCTACCAGCAGTGAAAATGTTGCATCATTCACACTGAGAAACAAATGTGGGCACAACATCTACACATAAATATTTCAGGAAACCTGCCTCCTCAATTCAAAAATCTAGGCCTTATTATTAGAGGGGAAAACTTATTAAATACCTCATAAAACCCCATTTCCCTGAATAGCCCATCAAAACTGAGATTAAATCACACTTACAGTCATTTATCACTATATGAAATACTACATTTGCACCCTCAGAATTGTATTGAAGCACCTGTCACTGCTTATGGGCACAATACATGAATTTTATGCCTATCTGAATACAAAGAGTGGCTGTAGAGGCAAACAAATTGATAAATACAGCCATATCTGAATTCTTCAGTTCTGTGGATTGCCACAGAAGTTTCAATTCTCAAGGCTTCTCCAAGCTTGTTTGGCTTTAAGACTTCACAGAAATGAAAGAGTTTGTGAAATAACTAAGCCTGGAGCTCAGAAACTGCATCATCTCATTTCAAAAATGTTTGAAATGCGCTCATTTAACAGTTTCTGAAATGGAATACAGCAGACTTCCAGGGTTGCAACATCATCTCCTCATTTGCAATCCAAAGTTTTACAAAAGCTTAATGGAATTTAAGCTGTTTTCTTTTTCTTTTTTTTTTTTTTTTTTTTTTTTTAATCCAGAGACTCATCCTTCCATCTCTGAGAAGAGACTGGCCCTGGCAATGAAAAAGGAGGCTGAAGTACTTAATTTATGTGAGATCCCACATCTCAGAGCAGTGTAAGATGGAACAACACCTTGGAACTTGCTGCTCTTCACCTCAGTAGAAAATGGTCTGCAGCACTGCCCTTTCTCACACACAGACAGGATCCTTCCAGTGTAACAAATTGCTTTACGTTATGGGAGTGTGGCATTTCAAAAGATGTCCATTTGCCTTCTTGTGTCAAAATGAAAAGTGTCTAGTGCATTGTTATGCCTTTTTAGTAGGTATATTAAGATCTAACAATATAGCTGAAATAATGACTTCTTTGCTTGCTAGCAATTAACAAGATGCAAGAGAGGGAAATATGCCTCAAGAATTATTTTCCTATGTTATAAAACATAGAACTCTCTCTGCTATCTTACCCTTACCACAGAGTTGTGGATAACAAGGCTGTAAAATATGAAGAATTTTTGTTGTTTGTTTGCTTGTTTGTGAAGGGTTTTCTTGCTTAGTTTTTGGCTGGTTGGTTGGTTTGGGTTTTGTTTGTTTTGATTTGGATTTTTACTTGTTTGGTTTGGGTCACCATGTTTTCAAGCTATCGGGCTCATGCAGACTGAGAGTACTAAGATTCCTATAAAGTAAAGGTTCAGATAATGAATTTCTGTTTCGATTATTTCTGGTTTCTCAGGGTTGAGAGTTGTCACGGCAGCCTATGAAGCTGTTTTGTACAATCACAAGATTTGTGATCTAAATTCAAACTGGAGCTCTAAAAAGCAGAGAGATGTAGTCAAAAAAGCCAAGATTAGCTATGCTTTTGTTTAAAAAGAGCATTAAATTCTGCACCTGAAAAGCACAACTCAACTCCACATAAACTCCCTCAGGGTAAAGCCCCAGTTTTGCTCACTCTTGTTCTCTAAAACTGAACAGTGAATAATTCAAAAGTTTCATTAATTTTGTAGGAACAGGATAATGTTAAAAGAGTAGAAATCTATAGCCTGAAGGGCTCTGTGCAGGGGAAGAACTGAGGGCTAGGCTGGGGTTGGAATTCACCGCTTGTGTTTGCGAGGGGAGCGGGGACAGCGCTCCCCACTGTGGCAAGCACATTTCTCTCCCTCTCAGGATTTTTCATAGAGGTGCACAGAGAGAAATGAAAGAGAAAACAATTTCTATTTCTGCTCCTTGTTTTTCCCATGTGGAATGTGTTTGGATAATTGTTTCCCTGGAGTGAGTGCTTGATTGGATTCTGGTGAGGATTGTTTGAGCCTGATGGCCAATCCAACCCACCTGGGGCTGGACTCTTCAGAGAGGGTCAGGAGTTGTGTTAGAGATAGTGTCAGAGAAAGTAGTATGTAGTTTTAGTATTCTCCTTTTACATAGTATATTAATGTATTTTAGCATGGTTATTAATAAAGAAATAATTCAGCCTTCTGAATTGAGTCAGACATCGTCGTTTCTTCCCATTGGGTTCGCCTGCATTTACAATACCCCACCTGCGGGGAAACACCGGCGCTGAAGGAGCAGCAGGCAAGGCAAAGCAGCTGGGGCATACCCAGAGTAACCTGCCCAGCGCTGTGCAGCCCATCACCGGCACAGACATCCATCCTTCCCGGCCCCGTCTGCAGCCCGCGCTCATCCCCCTCAGCCAGAGCCGCCGCGTTCCGCGGGCGAACCGTGGGCAAGGGGAGCGCTCGGGAGCTGCTGAGGGGCAGGGCCGGTCCTGTACCTCGGACACTCAGGGGCTGCTCCGTCCTGCTCCCAGACAGGCCACGGGGACAGCGGGGACACTGAGGGGACACTGAGGGCACCGAGGGCCCGGGCACCGCCGCGGCTCGGGGCCGGAGCGGGCGGGAAGGCGGCAGCGCTGAGGGGGTTCAGGGCAGCGCTGAGGGCAGGGCCGGGCCCATGGCGGCTCTGGGGGCTCCGGCCGGCCCCGGCCCCTCGGGGGTCTCACAGCTCCGGCGGCGGCAGGGGACACACAGCAGGGAGGGGACACACACACCAGAGAGGGGACACACACCAGAGAGGGGACACACACACCAGGGAGGGGACACACACACCAGAGAGGGGACACACACACCAGAGAGGGGACACACAGCAGAGAGGGGACACACACACCAGGGAGGGGACACACGGAAAGGGCCACAGCTCGGGGTCACAGCCGGCTCTTGGTCTGACTTTGCTTTAAAGCTAACAGTGACAGAGGTACTAGAACCTTCCTGCAAATCTCTTCGAGGCGTTTGCTACGGTTATTTTACACACGCACAAAAAACCACACATGTATATATACAATAAGTTATTGGTTCGGAGAGTTCCTGTGCTTCGTGATGCTGCCCTGCCAAGGGACGGCTGCTACACTGATTTGGCACTTTTTTTTTTTTTTTTTTTTTTTTCCTGACAAATTCAGGTTAACTGTGACTTTCACCCTCAAGTTTCTTGCCATTTGGAAGATACGTATTTGCTAGCATGGTTGAAGGGTTTTTCTTGGAATTCAGTTTAGCTGGCTGACTTTTACAGATTTCTTATTTCTCTCTCTCTCTTAAAAAAGAAAGGAAAAAAGTATGTACATTCCAGCCTATGCCCTGCTTCATCCATTTTCTGTCATAACCTAGAACGAGCTGTGTCAGGTTTTAGGAAATTAATGATTCATCTTAGTACAACCGAGGTTGCTCTTTTTAGTTTCTCATATTTGACCTAATAAAAAATTACTAAGTTTTTGATCACAAAAACAGGGACCAGACTGGTAAGCTTTGAAAAAGACAGCTTTCTTCAAGGAGATCAAATTTTTCACACACTTGTCCATTTTGTGAATAGACAGACGTCAATTTCATAAATACACAAAATGTCAATTTCATAAGCAAACATCCACTAGTTTTGTTATACCAGCGTCCTTTAGCACAAGCTCATCATTTTGGCTTCATGCATACAAAATTCACTAAATCAGTAGCTGCAATCCAGCTTGCTGGAGTAGAATTACTGAGTGGAGAACAAATAGAATAAAAATGAATCCAGGGATCCTTCTGGAAAAGTGAGTTTTCCCAGCAAGGACGCTATGGTGGGCAGCAAGTGTGATCTAGGCTAGAAGGGAGGGACTGGATTTTCTTCATCACATAATATTTGCAATTTGCAGGAAAAGCTAGGCAGACTTAATATGTAAAATGGTGTGAATTGTTCATGGTATGGAAATGAAGGAAAGCTGAGCTGCTGGAACAAACAGTGTGTGGAGACTGCAGTGGAAACTGAATCCATTCCTAGACCAGAGCTGGCTGGGAACAGGGGAATAGCTGAAATTTGACTTTTACAGGCATATTGTAATTATATGCAAAAACGTGATTTATAGGAATGGTTCTGTGTTTACTGCTTATCTCCAACTGAGCTTTAGAGGTCCTGTTGAGAATAACATAAAATGTAGCATTTTGTTCCTGTGCAATAAACAGTAATTAGGAAGCAATTTTAATTTAAGGCCAGCTAAGGTTTTGCTGTTTACAATCACTAGCAGACAATGACTAGGTATACAGTATGTATAAATGACAGATTAAAAATATTAATAATTAAGAAATATGAATGGAAGTATTGCTTTTCATTACATGACACTCAGTACAAATCCTTAGATCAGTTTTATAGGTTTAACTGCCTTTTTCAGTTCTTAAGTAAGCAGCACTTGAAATTATACACTTCATCCTGCATCCTTTGCTTGCTATCCCAGTCTACCACACTACCACTTGCTTTTCAGCAGTTATCTAGCTCCCCTATTTTCCCTAGTTTATTTAATTTTATATTTTGTCTTGTTTTAAAACTATGGAGCACAACTGAAAACTTGATGCCAACCTAAGAGCCTTTCGTTGAAGTAGTATTTTAGTACATTATTGTCCTTACTCTGCTTCTCTGTAAATTATCCAGACTCATTACTGAGGCAAAGTCAGTGTTTGAGCTCCCATAAATTGTTCCAATGCATGGCAGAAAGAAGAAGAGCTTATATTTTAGTAATCTGCCTAAAAGAAGATTAGGGGTGGCATCTGTCTGTAATAACTCTCAGGATGTATTTCCAAAGTGATATTCAGAAAAGACACAAAGAAGAGACTGTGGTAAGCTTAATTCTAGCTTTCAGTTCCAGTTTTTTGATGCAGAATTGTCTTCCAAGTATCTGCTTAGCTTCAGTGGGAAGCAATTTAGTTTTAAATCTTCAGAATGGCAAGAGGGGAATCTCCTTTGTTCGAGAGACAATTATATTTTACTTGTTGACTGATAATATCAGTAACAGAATTAAAACCATGGGTTAAAGACTGAAGTTTGAAGGCTGGAAGATTGAAAGAAGTGAAAGTTAAAATAAAAACAGCAAGACACTTAGGCTTAAGGGAAATAAGGGAAAAGGACCAGGAGGAAGTCATCAGCCAGTGATTTCTCTTGTGATGCCTGATCTGCAGGAGCCTCACCATCTGTTGCTTGGGTCTAAACATTTTAAAATCATTCTGTACTTTCCTGAAATACTGATACATTTATATTTTAAATGAATGTCTTCCTTCAGCATTCCTCCACAAAAGTCAAGCATCTGCAGAGAGAAACAGCTGTTTCTGCCCTACCTAAATTGAACAATGTATTAGAAAAACCCCAACTGTTTAACAATTGTCAACATCTGCCCTTTCTGTGTTGTGTCTTAGAATTCTAGTCTACTTACAATTTTTCTAAATAAAATTCTTATTTTATTTAGCTGTAGCTTTAGGTCTGTAAAGACTGTACAGCTACAGTAAAGACTGGAGCTTTAGGTCTGTCCCTCTGTGCCCTCCTGTAACTGGTGGTGGAGGAGATGGGGTTTCAAGGACTGACTGGGTTAAAATTAATTGGAGAGGAGTCCTCAATACTTTGGGAGAGTGGACATACATTGCACCAATTTTGACTTGCCTTGAAGACGTCAATCCACTAAAAAACCATGCATGCTGACCAAAAGCAGAAAAATCAGTCCTCCAAGCAGAATCACAATAAAGAAAAACACTTTGTCTTTTCACTAAATTCCACAATATGGAGCTGCCATTGTGACCTCATTTAAAGTAGAGCCAGTGCCTTAGACACTGAGCTTCACAAAATTTTTTGCAAGTACAATTAGTGACTCATTTCTCCTCTTTAATCTTGGTTTTAGGTAAGAGTCCTTTCTGGTACTAGCTGGAAAAAAGGCTTTTAGAGCTAAAGATGGTGTGTCCATTATGTTACCACATCAAGGATGACAATGACACCAGGGAAAAGACTACCACCTCTAAAAAGCCCTTCCTAACCCAACCAAAAAAATGCATCAAGTTCTGCCACATAATAAAATTGTGTCTTTTTTTTATAGCAAACTAGTGTACCTTGTTGCACAACATATCTTAGATACATAGTGACCCAAATGAGTCACTTTTTATAGCAGTGAAAATAATCTTTGACATGCCTTAATGCAACGGACTACTGTTTTGATTAAGGCCTAGATTACCTTGGCCTGTCTGATAACTTCTACCAAGGGCTAATTTTCACAATAAAGATGAGCTTTTAATCAAAGTGTTCTACACCCTGCAGAAAAAGCTTCTGATATAATCTTTATGAGGATTACTGGCTGCCTCCTCCTGTGTGCAGGGTAAGGCCATCAGCCTCTTTGATCAGCACAGGAAGCAAATGTGTGGATTTGCTCTGCAGGAAGGATGCAACTTCCTAGTTTCCTACTGTTGCCCTGTCCCCTTACAGCTTCTTGTATAGCAAAACTGTCTCCTGACCAACCCCAAAATCCAAAATTCATCTCAAAGACAGCCTCCTCTCTAGTGAAGGCAAACTCAGACTGCTGAGACTCTGTCAAGCTTTCACAGAACAGTGACATTCATTGGACTCAGCAAGCAAATATTTAATTTATATTTCATTATCAGACTCACTAGATATGACCAGAAAAGGACACTGGAAGAATTATCTATTATGTTGAAAAATGCAGTTTGAGGAGAGCATGCAGAGTATAAATTATGTTCCACATTTAATGAATGACATGAAACAACTTTCCAGAGAAGTATTAGTAACAGAAAACCTCGTATGACCTATGCCTCTTTCTATTTTACAGATTCTCTGGATCAGAGTAGCATGCCTGACGAGTGAGCTCCCCTCAGTGCTGGAATGTGACAGGAAAAGGTCCCTGACACAGCAGTGACAGCAGGAGAAGGTGCACGGAGCCAATGTCCTGCACGGCTGCACTGGCTGCAGGTGTCATGGAGCTCTCCTGAGACAGAGCTGCTGTGGCTTGGGCAAGCTCAGAGCGTTGTTTTTCTGGCTTAGGCAAGTTCAGAGCTTTGCTTTTCTGGCTTAGGCAAGCTCAGAGCTCTGTTTTCCTGGCTTAGGCAAGCTCAGAGCTCTGCTTTCCTGGCTCAGGCAAGCTCAGAGCTCTGCTTTCCTGGCTTGGGCAAGCTCAGAACTCTGCTTTTCTGGCTTAGGCAAGCTCAGAGCTTTGCTTTCCTGGCTCCTGGGCTCTGCTCTGTGCCCAGCCAGCAGCCTGCTCCTAGATGTGAACTCGAGCTGTGCTTGGAACTTCACCTTGCATTCCCTTTAGGTGCTTGGGACAAATCACCTCTGTCCTGGCCTGGCTGGTTTTCTCAGCCCATGCTGTCTGTGTGTGCTCCAGCACTGCAGTGCCCTAGGGCAGGATTAGACCATTTGTTTATGTATAAACACATGGCACACTCCTCCTGCATAAGTGTTTGTTTTTGCATAACTGGCAGATAACAGGGCTGTAAATTTTATTGTTAAATATTATAAACATAGATCTATGATTTTTTTCCCCACAAGAATTGTGGTTGCAGTTGGATTCTGTTCTCACTTTTGCCAATTTTTTACTGATTTACCAATCATTTACCCATGCGTGACATTAGAGTAAAACTTTATGGGTTGCTTTCCAACAGCACTGACATTTCTTGTGGGTACTGTTTAACATAATATAAGCAATTAAAAAACAGGCTATTTTTCATCAAGATGCAAATGAAAATGCTTAAAATAATAATTTTTTTTCCTATGATTTTCTACTTAATTCCTTATTGTATATATCGTTATAGTATATTGAACATGACATGTTTCTGATGGTTTTATGAAAACAACTATTTCTATTCTTTACATTACTGGGTCATGTCTTTTTCCAGAAAATCTCTTTATCTAAATTACTATTAACACATATTTCTTCCCCTTGTTTTTCCTTCTAGACTCAGAATTTACCACCACAGAGAACAGCTACTGCTTCATTCTACTGTTCCTGCTCCACATTGTCTCAAACTGCTCAGGATTTTATGAGGTAATTTCAGTACTGTCACATCACCCATGAAACAGAATATATATAATAAATGGTAGGTGTACAAGAGTTTGCTCCTCTGTTCATATTTTTGGACACCATGAAACCCCTTTCCATACTTGTTCCCTTTCCATTACCAGGTGGACTATCAGGTGTTTCTTTGCACACTGTTCTGCGTAGGTCAGAACTTTTAATCCCCAAAATCATTTCAATTCAAATATACCTTCTGAAGAAAAAAGGAAACAAAGTAAAACTGAACATAACAAATACTAACTTCAGAATGGTTTTTGGTGGTTCAGTCAATGTTAAACTGATGTAAAGAACCTAAACAGACAAACTATTTCAGAACTCACAGATTTAGAAAGAGGTTTTCAAAACTAAAATAATGCATACTGTGTAGTTCTCCATGCTTCACTGTAATTTTTAACATTCTGAAATCATTAATATGCATGATCCTATCTTTTTATGCTTGGTTTCTTAGGTTTCATGTGCTGCCTATGTCTGAAGTGATATATAAAGTTATTTTATTTGTATTTACAGTATCATCACTTGCTGGTACTCACATGATCATCTGTTACAGAAGTGTTACAAACAGCAGGGTAACAGAGTTAGTGCAGTCACAAACTAAATGCTTCAGACAATGAGCAATGCATTTACATTTGTATCACCAACTCAGCACTGGAAAACCTCTTTATAAATGTGCATCATCAGTATGTGAGTAGTGTCCTAACAGGGTTTAGCCATTCCATATACCTCTCCTGGGTTTACTTACAACTACTAGGTGATGCATGCTGAATTAAGAACTATATTTCTTGTAAAGATCACCTTTTCTACATTGCAGGTGTAGGGTTCACCTGTTTACCAGCACTAATCAGAAGAAACTGGAGAATTATCAGAGCTATTAAAATTTTAGTCCATTCTGAGAAAGTTTTCTGCCTAAATAATGACAGATGCATGAAGTTAAAGAGAGGACAGCTCCTGCTGAGTCGAAAATCTGGATAATGAGGATAAAATATATGTAATACACACATATTTTTGTCATCAAATCCTGCTATTGTAATTCTTTAAAGAGCCTCACAGTTCAGTTCAACTAGGTCTGTTCAGAGGGAATGTGTATTAACTCCTTTCTGCAGAAAGGTAAGGAGGGCTTATTGTTTCTTGAGGGGCTGCACCAAGGAGATAATTACAAGCTGTAAGATATAATCACATGGACAGGGTAGGGGGTGCAGGGCAAAGAGGGATCATGGTGTTTCCACCAGTACCTCTGATTGCAGGATAGGGAGGTGCAACGAGTTACAATTTTTAACCAAGCTCACAAGAACCCAGGTATGCTGTGTCCTCGTCCTCTCTGTGACTGTCAACTGTCATGGTAACACTGCTATGCAGGATAAAGGGGAAGGGATTTTAAAGTCTGTTAAAAGGGACAAATCTGACTTTTGCCCATACTCTTGCCAGATTTTTTTGAAGCGATCTCAAACTCTCTCGTTTGCAGCACCAACTTACTGCCTCACCTTAGGTATGTCCTTTCATTCCAAACCTCAGTTTCCAAATGAACAAAGTGCAAATACATGCATGATTTTCAGGAAGGTGGCACTTTACAGGAAAGCATAATGAAGACAGTTTTATAATGAATTTTCCTTTCTTTGGAAGTAAAACATATGCTGGACACAAAGGAAAACATCAGTCTGCATCTAATACATACAGAATTATTATCTGTCACATATTAGCAGTGTTCAAATGTAAGCATAAAGCAGAGCATCAAGTTTGTAGAGCCAATTCCTGTAACTGTAATTTCTGTGAGAGATTAATTTTGAGCAGCTTCACCAGGCAAATGGACTTCTGTGGACTTCTTTACCTTAAATGAGCTGTGCTGCTAGGTTCAGAACACCTCTTGCTTCAGTCCCCTTCAGTTCCAGCCAGGCAGGCTCCCCTGGAAAACAAGCAAACAAATACTTTTAGTAAGATGCTGAGGAAAACTTGTGTGCATGGACGAAAGACCCAGCTGTTGGGCTTTATTAAATGGCCTTTGTTTTTTGGCCTTTTGTTTTGGCTTTTCACTTTATTAAATGGCCTTTGTTTTGTTTCACTGTATGTGGAAAATTGATTCAATCTTCCCCTGAGTTACTGGCATTTGTTTGCTCATCGTTTCAGACAGAATCCATAAGCTTTTAAACTTGGGCAAGACACTTTGGATGCATAAATCCTCTCTTCTGTTGTGGTCAGGGCATTGTGAGAGCACAAGCAATGACTGTATGGTCCCATTACATCTTTTCCCACTGTCTCCTGGCAGGAAAGTACAGACTGGTGATAGATTTCAAAAGTGAATAGTGACTTTTTCAGTATTTCAAAATTAAATAACTGGAAAAAGCATCTAAAAACCTGGAACTTCTGGCAGATTTTTCAGGAGGTCATTTTGCAGTATCAGACAAATTTCTCCTATGCTATAAGTGTGAACAAAAAGTAGTTCCAGAACCCTGTGATGAAAAACTGATTTTCAGGTGCATTTTCCTTTTAAAGAATAATTTAAAGAAGGAGGATCTTATTTTCTTTTCAAGAGTGGAAGTAAAGGGATCATGTTATTGATCAGAGATTGCTTTCAGTTGGGTGCTGTAGTTATGAAAATGGGCTCCATCCATCTGGAGATGCAGCTGAGTGCCATTTGAATGATTGCAGCAGGAGCAGTCATTCTCCACCTGAGTTTAACCTACAACAAATACAGTCAGTGAAACACTGCAGCTCCCTGGGCTCTAGAGCCCCACAGAACCAACAGACGTGGATGTCATTATTTCACTGTGTGAGGTGCAAGCAGATACATTTCACTTCAGTTTAAATTTGTAATGCAGCTTGAGCTACACTGAGAGTTAATAACCAGCACTTGGCAAAAGCAGTAAATTCTGCCCCTTTACACGAACTCTGATGCAGTTTTATAAGCAACCTTTAAAACTGGGCTGTTCCCTTGATTGGGTTTAATTGCACGTGCATTTAATTTTGATTTAATTTGTGCATGGCACATTTTCTCTATCAATGTAATTATCCCATTCTTGTAAAATAACTGTCAGGTCCAAAGTGCCTGAGTCTCCTTTTCAGCCCCAGTGTGCATCTGCAGTGTGTGGTTAAAGCTTGCAGAGACCCAGGGGACAGAGTGATATTGAGTCTTTACTACTGTCATTTCAGGTGTGAACCCTGATTCTGTGTCAGTTGGACTGTGGAAAAAAATAGTGAGCAAGAAGGACCATTGAAATTCATATTATAAAGCCCATCTCCCTTCTCCTAACACACGCTTCTTTCTAAAACTTTTGATGATTTGAAGCTGCTTGAAATTTCCATATTTTTCCCCTTGGAAGATGTGATGAAACTGTCTCATAGAACAGTTACCCAAATACAGAATTAGTCTGAAATTATGTGAGACCATAGATGAAGCTTTGTGACAGAAACCTTGGTGGCAATTTTAGTTTAAGTAGTTCCAGAGTTATTTCCCAGTCCCTGCCTGTTCAGTTTCATGCTTGCTCCACAAAGTACTGCTCCTACCATTAAATCCTCCAGCTTATTATAGCAGTATGTGAAGCAGTCTGTGCATTCAGGACAAAATACAGGCCACCCTTGCTTTTTGTTTTGAGTTGTTGTTTCTTCCTTACTGGAAAAACATTGAACTCAACAAGCACAATTTTGAGGCAATAGAGCAGGGCTTAAAATTTAATTTTCAGAGAATTTTAGGAGTATTTAAAGGTTAGCACTTGTTTCATCTGATATTATTTAAATCCAGCCTGTACATATCTCCAGAATTACTTGCACATAGTACACAGACCTGTGTGTTTTGTCCATACAACTGTCCACTGAAATCTAACATAAAGCTTTTAAAATAAATTTCAGATGAAAGTTTCCTTTACAAATATAATCTGCAAACTCAAACTAGTTAGGAGATGAATAATCTCAGTGAATATATAGTAAAAATGTGTGATTAATCAGACAGCTTCACTGTTGGATCACATAGATAAGAACAATGATACCCCAAGCACCCCAGGAACTCTCAAAGTTGTGCAGAAACCACTGTGACATTGAAGTTCAAAACTTGCAGGAGGTAGTTAATACTTCTGCTTTCACTTGTGTCAAAACCCCCTAAAATTGGAAAATTCTCAAGTTGCAGAGTTTTTGTTTGCTGTCCACACTGCAGGGTTTAGGTCAGCCCTTTTTCTGTCATTTGTTGGTGTTACTCCCCCTGTGTTTGGGATAACAGGACACTCCAGCCATCACCTGTCCCACATGGCAACAAGGAAATACCAGCAGTATTAAAGGATTAATCTGACCACAACTGGTGGCTTCCGTTTCATTCATGTTCTGGAATTTTCATGTTTCTATCACTGCATTTCTAACTTTGCTTTTGTTTAAGTAGACCTGACCTGTGCCATCCACAGCCTGCTTGACTGCTTCATTTTCATATTATCGGTTATAATCAAGAGATTTTTCCACAGCTATGACCTTATTTTTTCCCTTCTGTGCTGGGCTAGGCATGTTAAATACTTTGATAGAGGGGAAAAATGTCCTGATTGGCTGTGGTGTGAGGATTTTCAGCCTTTAAGGGCTACCTTACTAACTTGACAGGTGATAAAAGACCTGGCCTCTTTGCATATTTATTTGCATAAATACTGTCTTCAAAAATTGCAAAAAGTTACAATATTTGATTTAATGCTAACATCAAAAAGTCAATTGAATTTACAATATTTGCTTTAAACAACACACTATGAAAACTAGAAAAAGCATATTGCAAGCAAACCTGTAGGTTACTTATATTGTCTTATGTTTGCTTGAGGGCAGGCAATTATGTTTTTTTGGCTGCATTTGTTTTCTATCAAAATGCTTTAAAGATCTTGAAGGATACACATAACAGGAAACCAGTGACTGTTCTGCATACATATGCCTTTAGGAGCACATCACATTTTTTTGGCACATATCTACTGAAGGTGCATGGAGAGAAGGTGAGATAAATCCATTTATAAAAACAACTTTGCTCCATAACTAGGCAGAGTTAGTTCAAATTTACCACTTCCAAACAGAACAGGAGATGACTCTGCTCCTAGAAAAATGTTCAGCTTCTGTAAGCTTTCCATTTCCCTCAGCACAAATCTGGGATCAATGAAATTTAATGCCTACACCAAATAAGAAGTGACCATCGCCTGATTACTGAGGAGGCCAAGTGTCAGTGACACAAATGATGAACCAGTCTCAGTGCAAAGCAAGCACAGCTCTTCTGTGTGCTGTCTGCTGTGGGGCATGAATGGGGGAGGCTTTCAGTGCCAAGGGAAGAACAATGACCTAAGCGTGCAATTTCTGAGAACCTGTGATTTTACAACACGCAAGACTGACTCTGTAACACCCCAGCAGCTTTTCTGTAGGTGACAAGAAAAGTGTCACATAAATGTTGCTCTAGAATTTCCTGTTTTGGAGAGGGAGAGAGATTAAATATTCAATAGAAATTAGTAAGGATCATGTAGCATCCCAGGAATCAATAGTTTTCAATACTTGCCTTTGCTTGCAGGATACATGTTTGTTCACCATCGTTCTAAGTGGTACTTAGTCCACATGAAGTTATTTATGTCTCTTTTAACATGCATGTTTGCACTGTCTGCCTGATGGATTGCATAGAATGAATCCAATAAAATTAAATGAAAAATAATATCCATTTTATAGTACCTGTACCACTCATTAAAGTATGTCTACTCAATTTAAATTAAAGATATGTGATAAGGCCAGCTTATTAATATAAATGTTAAGTCACCTGGGTAGAATTTTTCATTAAGATATTTCCTATTAAAATGTGCAATATCATAAAAAAAACCCTAAAATTCTCACCTCTGTGAAAATGTTACATATTTCACTGCAGAAGGG
The DNA here is from genome assembly GCF_048771995.1 of Taeniopygia guttata. NCBI lineage: Eukaryota > Metazoa > Chordata > Aves > Passeriformes > Estrildidae > Taeniopygia > Taeniopygia guttata. The sequence goes on along the minus strand of NC_133038.1, from coordinate 14,586,289 downwards.
GAAATCATCATAATGCAAGTTCATGGGGCTAAAGAAGCATGAGCATGCCAAATGAGTATCTCCAGTCTGGCAAAATTAAGGGGCAGGTCCAGGAGAATTCCTCACATCTGAGTTGAACAGGGCTTCTCACAGCTGTGGCAGGCCCAGGGGAAGGAAGGACCCCTACAAAGCAACAGGCAACAAGAGTGAATAAATATCAACCCTCTCATCATTTCTTCTTCTGTGTAAGAATCCTCTTAAACTGCTTTGGGTGTTTTAAATAACACTAAGAATAATTAGAGATCTCCCTGCTTATGATGCAGTAAAGTGCAGGTACATCCTATGGGCACAACAGCTGAAGTTGAGTTAGATGATGGCTTTATCAGCATTAAATAGCCAGGCTCCCAGCTGACAAGGGAAAAAGATGTTCCTCCACCTTCTTTGAACTTCTTGAATTCTTAACATTCCTTCCCTAAATCATTTAATAGCTGCCCTATTCATAGGAAAATGCATTGCTGAAGTTAAACAGTGGTTTTTCTCCTTCTACTTTCATTGGAGAGAAGCATAATAAATGATGCCTGATTTGCATGCAAGTTTGCATACACAAAGCTCTTGTCATGAACTAGCAAACAATAAGCTGTTCATGTCAGAACACATTGTACAAACAACAGCATCAAATAGCTACTGAGCTGTGTTATTACCCTGCTGTGCTATGCTACTGACACTTCTCCACTCAAATCTATAGCTCTGCAAAGGCAACAGAGGGGATAAATTGAGCAGCTTTGTGCCTGTCGTTGTGCTGCAGTCCAAATAACCTTCACTGCTTTGTGGGACATCCTGACTCCAGGGAACTTCTGAGGCTCTGATGAACCTGTGTGCAGAATGTATAAAAAAGTTTCCCTGATGACACAAATCCATTTTTCCATGTGGTGCCTGGAAGCTTCCATCATTGAGGTGCTGGGCAATGCACAACTAGTTTCTGTGTGTTGTGTTGCCATGAAAGTATCACCATTACACTATGGGCACATTGCTCTTGCAGCTGAGGACTCTGCAGGGATGGAGTGTGTTACTGATCCAGCTGTCATAGGTCACCTACACACAACTGGCAAAAGCTCTCCTGATGTGTCATGGACTTACAGCAGAGCTTTGACAGCTCCTCATGCAGAGTTTGATGCTAAGACCCGTTCCTGCCTGCCTACCTTACCTTCTGGAATCTGCCAGAGGAACAGAAGCAAGGGAAACTAATTAGTAGAACTCATCGCTGGTAACGAGGAGGCAGCAGGAGACCTGCAAAGGATTGAATGAGAGGAGTTGGAGCAGTTCAGGGCAATTAGAGAATCAAAATATGCCTAACATGAAGAATACTGCTGACTGCCACATAGTGAAAGCACTTTTTAGAAGACTGGAATGGCTACTTTTAGAGTTTCCTCAACTTGGCATCTTCCTTCTTAAAGAGCAGAGGATATCATATGCTGCACAAGGGTAAAGCCACTGTGCAATGGCATTAGCAGAGGAACACTTTTAGGATTTAAAAAGAATTAATATCATGCTGAGGTAATACAATTTGTATTACAATTTAGCTAACACAAGACATAAAAATTCATTTTTTATAGGTATTCTGAAAATGAATTTGCACAGAATATCAGCAGGAAGGATATTGGGCAAATACACCTAGGAAAAAAAATCACACAGGTCCAGGGCAACTCTTTCTAAAATCCTTAAGAAAGAGTTGTAAGGATTACTGCAAAGTGCTACAAACTGGAAGTGTTAGGAATTGGCAAACCTACTGGGAAGAAGTTCGTTGTTTTCCTCCCCTGGGAATGCTTTCACATGAAGCAACAAAGCAACTATTGACACTACTAAACAGTGAAGAGTTTCATAAAGTATCCCCTCATGAGAGAAAGTTAGTGCATTGTAATTCAGAGTGAACCTGGCAAAATCCCCACTGCTGCTTATGGGAGAAGTAAATACTGTGAGGCCTGGGATGTGATTCTGTATAGGGGACACCTGTGTCACACCTCTTGGTGTCATCTTTGAACCAGCTGGAACATTTAAGCTCTCATCAGTTTATCATCTGGAAGCTCAGGCATTCGGAACCTTGCAGTTAAACAGAAATCTTTAAACCTCGTGGCTTAAATGTCTTGAATTGTCTCCAACAGGACTGCTTTGGGGCACAAAGGACCTCAGCTAAACAGAACCTTTTACTGCAGGACTGCAGGCATGCAGCTGATCCCATAATGAGGTGGAACAACCCTGGCAGTGGTACAAGGGATCTCTGTACCTCTGCTGTGAACCCCAAATCTCTCCTCTCCCTGGCACTAGAGCCAGGGCTGAAGAGTCACAGACTCCAGGGCTGCAGAGCCAGGACACAGACTGGGGAAACTGTGCAGTAAGAACCCAGGGAAAGTGTTTCTAATGGGATCAGTGACAGTGAAGCTGCCCCAGGGATTCAGCAGCAATATACCTCAGATTTACGTAGGAACTTGTTACTCATTAATCATTAGTCAAGACACACTGCCTGGCAGTGGGAGCTTCTAATATTTGCAGTTCTGCTGTGATACAGAAGGAAAGCAAGTAGTAACCTACTCTGGCACTTTAGGTCTGGTTGTGTTTGTGGGGAGATAGGAGCAGCCTGTAAGGGTTAACATTTAAACCAGGGACAAATAATTGCAGTCATGAAACACAGTGGTATGTGAAGACAGCTGTATCTCAACACAAAACACACTCTAAGAATGAAATAATCAATCAAGAATCTTAACAGGGACAACAATTCAGAGTTCCTGGAGCCCAGATTCTCTTTTTTGAGGAGTTTAGTAAATATTTTTATTAATCACACTATAGGTCTATAAATACCAGTGATATTTTAAATATATTTTAATTAAGGGTCTAACATTAGTGGTTTCTTTAATAGCATACTTAAAAAGAAACCAACAAACAAAATAATAGGCAAAAAATCCTTAAAACCCAGATGCTCTTCCATCCAAAACTCTTACACTGATCATATTGGTCAAGTAAAGGAAGAGGAGCATTACCTTTGACAGAGCAGTGCTGCTGCTCATACAAGAATAGTTGCTAAGTTTCCCTGCAGCTCTCCACTGATGTGCAGGAGCTCCAGGAATGCATTGACATGGCTGCTTACCAAAACCAGTTCTCTCTGCAAAACACAAACGAAGATTTTTTTCATTACAAAGTAGTTCTGTTTGGAGGAAAAATAGGATTACAATGCATGCCATCATCATTGCACCCCTCCTTGAAGAGCAGCTCCTCCAGCTGAGCTGGTGTGCCAAGGCAGCTCAGTGGCTGCAGGGGAAGCAATTCCTTGGTGTTCAGGGAAGCCACTGGAGAACAAACCTTTGTCAGCTGGAATTCTGGCAGCACTTGCTCAGCATACAGAAGCCAAACATGGTATTGGGTTGACAGCATCTGGGAAGCAATGAGGCATGAGCTTGTTTTTATGCACTGCTCTATGGAGTTCCTGTTATTATCTGGGATTGGGCACTAGGAGAGTCAAACAAAGTGCTGAGTGACAAAGGAGCTGCTTTTTACTCTTTGCTGTCACTTAGCAATGTCATTATTTTTACTTGATTTTCCACCTTCTTATTTTCCCCCCCCACTTTTGGTCTCTAAATTCATAATGGAATATTTTCCACTTCAGCCCTAAAGAAAACAGCTCCTCTGATTTTGTGAACCATATATTCTACAGGAACTGTATTTCTGGGCACTCTGTAGCATGTCTGCTGAATCCAAGGCATAAGCAGAGTGACTGAAGACATTTCTCAGTTCTAACATGAGCAGATCTCTATGACAAATGCTGCCACTGCAGAGTTGCAGGGAATCTTGCAGCCCACCCAGCAGGCTGAGATGCTGCAAGGGTTGGAAGATTCTAAGGGCAGGAGTTACAGCTCAGGCCTCAGTACGTGCCTGACTTGAGAGAAACTTACAGTGATGGCACAAGGACACTACCAGAAGGGCATTTTCTTTTTTTATTGAACAAAGGTTTTAGTAGTGTAGGTAGGCTTTAACTCCCAAGTGTTAATTTATTATAGTGGATTTAAAACTAGGAAAAGCCAGAGCAACCTTGATAGGGGAAAACTTGAAACAAAAAAGAAATTTAGTATAAATAAGAATGCAGGAAAATTGCAGTTATGTTGGCTAATTGACAGATGAAAACAGTCTGCTTTCTGAAATTTAAATGATTGGCACCACTTTACTCCATCAGGGAAACTCCAAGGCTGATTTTTATTCAGTGATAGTGTTTTGCATAATAGCAACCAGTGATATTTTCCACGTATGCAAATGCTGATGGCCTGGACATGTCATCTCAGCATCTGACCTTCTGCTACCCCTACCCTGCTCTTCCTCACGCAAATTGCTCAAGTCACACAGGTAAGGAGACTTTTAAAGGCTTAAGTAGTGCAGTACAAACAAACACAAGTACACACTCTTCTATACAAATGCTTTATTAAAAATTCTTCTGGGCTTATCCATTTTGAGATATTACTCTACATGAATGTGGAACTCAAGTCAAGTCTTTGTTTAAAAAAACTTCATCTATATTTTGAAATGTTTGTTGCTACAGTAGAGGGTAGGAAAAATAAGAATTATTTCTAATACTTACACAAGGACAAACAGCATGGACTTTTACAAAATGAAAAAAATACAGTACAGAGACTTTTTACAATATCTGCAGCTGATACTCTGAAAGATCCAGCCTTTGAAACCGAAATCCAGAGGCAGTTAAACTTCTTACCTCCCATTTCTTCTTCCTTCACCTCCCACCCCAGTATTCAAACCCTTTATTCAGTAGAAATAATTCACATAGAAAGTTAAGATATAACAAATATGTTTTCTTCTTAGAAAAAAACGTGTCTTAAACATATATATTTATATATTTAGGACAGATCCTGTTTCCCTTATGTGACTAGATTTACATGTGTAAGGAATGAAATTGACCCTGTAATTAGAATTGAAAACACAAAGATCCAACAGCAGAAGACAATTCCAGTGTATTTTATTATGCTTCCTTGCAGCTTCAAAATCCCTGTTGTGTCCATGATGATGTCAGTTTGCTGCACAGCCAAATTCCCCCTGGGACTGGAAGGGGTCAAGCTTTGGACAAGGTCTGCACTGGCATGAGAGAAAGCCAAAGGCAGCACTCACCATTCAAGTGTTGGTAGTCACCATACATTGGTTTTTATTATGGATCCTGCAGTGTTCAGGAGAGCTTTGGCCAAATGAGAACTTGCTGAGCATTTAGTACAGGCAGCCTGTAGCTGAAGACAGGATATTTAGAGGTACTACCACATTTCTGTTATCACTTTAAAAAGCACAGCAATGTAAATGCCACGCCAGAAAGAGCCTCCTGCCTAAGGCAAACTGTAACTTCTCAAGGACTTCTGTAGAGGACCCTGCCTGGCAGCTGTACAAGCAGTGTCTAAGGAGAATTTTCACTATTCTTCCTCTTATTTTCCACGTGTAGCTGCTGAATGTGGAGTGTTTGTGATTTCAGTATAATGGGTACCAAGTTTGTGGCTGTCAGGAGGAGGATGCAGTGTGGCCCTAGAGACAAGAGGCTAACACTAATCACCTGCCCTTGGATCATTTCCTCTCATAAATAACTATCCTTTGTTGTCCTAAAATCCTTCATTTAAACCTCTGTCCCTTCCCTGGAGTACAGGGTGTTATTTGTGCTGAGGCTGCTGTAAAAATGGGTGTTAAACTGGTTGAGCACCGAGTTGCTGTGGCCAAGGTGACTGGAAGTCATGGAGTTGGACCAGTCTCCCACACCATGGCTGGGAATACTGGAGAGGGGGGAGTAGGAGTTGAAGCCTACCATGTTCTGCCCCATTTTGTCAGTGGGTTCAGAGCTGAGTCCCACGGGCCCGGAGCGGCTCCCTGAGCTGGAGCCGTGCACGTAGGCGGTCATGCTGGAGAGGAAGTTACTGAGGCACGGGCTGCCGGAGGAGGGTGGAGGAGATCCTTTCTCAGGTGAATTCTCAGTCCCAGGTGATGAGTTTTCCAAGATATCCTGATGCTCTGCAGCTTTGGGGCTGCCAGTCAGGGTACTGTCCTCAGATTTTTCAGATGCAAGAGCAGCAGCACTGGCCTCAATGTCAGACTTTCTCTTCCGCTTCCTGCGAAAGTTTCCATTGTCAAACATCTTCTCACAGTTTGGGTCCAGAGTCCAGTAATTCCCTTTTCCTGTCCAAGGAAATAAACCCACACTTTTAGTTTAAAAATATGCACACAAGCAGGAAAAAAAAAAATTTAAAAAAAATTCATTTAGGGCTTTACAGTGCTTCTCTCATTTCACAGAAACAGAACAATTGCATGAGCAATAAACATGCATTTTTAGTCACTCAAAAGTACAAGTCTATTGAATTCAGAAAAAAGGTTTAAAGTTTGGGTTCTACCCTTTAGTCCTGACTCTTCACACAGGCAAAAATACAAGTAGAGTCACTAAAAGGGCTTTTTGTTTTGTTTTCTTGGTGAGGGAAGGAGGTTTTCAGTATACAGCTGGTCTTCTGAATTTATGGCAGAGAGTAATCAAATCCCACACTGGGATCCCACTCCAGATTCAGTTAGGTAGCATAGGTTTCTGATGAGATAGAACTAGACTTTTGTCCCTCTACTGCAGAATAATTTCAATGAGTTTTTAATAGTCTTGATGGTTCTTCACAGCTATTGATAGGAAACCATGACTAAAGGAATATCTGACCAGCCAAGGGATTTAATGACAGAGGTATCATTCCAAGGAAAACACTAATTGCAACAAACAAAATAAAAGCAGCCTGGTCTCCTCTTGAGAATGAATTCTGGCTCCCCAAAGCCGTTGGATTTCTTTGACAAATCCCCTTGCCTTAAATTCCCAGTTAAGTCTGACACAAGTCATGCATTACAGCAAATGGGTATTGAGGGTGCCTTGCCCAGTTAAATGTTCCTGTGCGTGCTGGGTCTCATGCTCAGCTCATTGATTCATTCTCAGGAAGACCCAGGGCAGGACAGAATTCCCTTCCCTGCAGAGATCTCACAGCAGCACTGATTCACACCTCAGCTGTGCACAGCTGCCTTCTAGTTCATCCTTTTGGAAACAAAGTGCTACTGTGTCTATGTCCTATATCTGGGCTACTATGTCTTTTTACAGTGCACTAGGTATCTTAAAATTAATCAAGTTTAGTTAGAGGTGGGGGCAAAAGGGGAGAAGGCTATACCTGGATCATCTTCATCTCGAGGCACCTTCTTGAAGCAGTCGTTGAGAGACAAGTTGTGCCGTATGGAATTCTGCCAGCCAGCTTTGCTTTTGTTGTAGAACGGGAAGTTGTCAGCCACATACTGGTAGATCTGGCTCAGAGTCAACCTCTTGTCAGGTGCCCCGTGGATGGCCATGGCAATGAGGGCAGAGTAGGAGTAAGGTGGTCTCACCAACTTCATGAGCTCCTCTTGGGACGGGAGGGGAAGCCAGCCCAGGTCGGTTCCTCCCAAGCCGTGCACGTTGGGCAGGAGCTGCCTCTGCATCCCGTAGGACTGCGGGATGAAGGGGCTGGCGTTGGAGCCTGGCAGGTACGGCGGGGGCGTGATGGAAGGTCCATTTAGCCAGAGGTAAGGATTGGGAGTGCTGCTGTAATCTGTCGTCTCAAAGGTGCTTGGTCGCTGGGGACTCGGGACGTTCTGCGGGTGGAAGAAGTTCTCGTAGTAGATATTCATCTCCGGAGGCTCTTGGCCGATATTTGGGAACTGTGGGCTGCAGCGTGGAGGGGAGTGCGACTGTGGGTCAAAGAAGCTCATGCTCTAACCCAGGCAGCTGGTGAGCTGTGACACACCTGTGCTAGTGCTCCTTTCCTGGGACAGGTGCATCACCTGTGCCCTTCCCCAGGTACTTATGCACCTGTAAATGTTTCAGCCTGTGCTGCAGGCTCCACCCCGCAGCCCTGAGTGGCTGCAGATGAGGACGATATCCTTTTTGGAATGCTGGCAGTCCCAGTCAGTCATTGATGTCACATCAACCAAATGTGAAAGTTACAACTGTTTGTCTTCTTAAATAAATGAAGGAATTTTCCACTAATGTGATGCACATGAAGAAAGCCTAGGGCTTCTTGAGTTAAAGCTCAGAGATCCTCCTCTTTCTACCTTTCCCAGTGAAGTTTTAGCATTTCTTATTTTTTTCTTATTAAAGAAAAGCCATTTGGTGCTGCTATTAGTAACACCTCAGAATGCAAAAGCCATTGTCACTAGTCAATGAAACAGTAGAGATATATACTTAAAAAAAAAAAAAGAAGAAAAGAAAAAAGAAAAGAAAAGGTCAAACCTTTTCCTTTTGTAACTTTAATTGCAGACTTGCTTGTACTTCCCCCTAGGCAATCACAGTACTACAGGCAAATTCTGTGGCTGGTTACTCACGTGAGTAATCTTACTGATATAAATGGAATTAACTCCCTAAAGTAAGGATTAATCTAGTGAGGAAAACATTTCAAGCTTAATAATCAAACCTTTCTTTAGAGCTTAAATTGGTGAACTGAGATGGGAAATCATTATGTTTTGCTTCCTCTTTGCTGCAGGATTGGTGCAGAGAGTTCATAAAACCTCTCAGCACAACTACCAAACAGGAAAGCAGCAACAGTGTTCAGCACAGCTCTTTTTAGCCAGGTTCCAATAACTTCATCTGTAATTATACAGACAAGAGCTCATTCCTTAAAATTAAGAAATAAGGAAAAACCTGTAATCCTTTTAGGATTTGGACAAATCCTTAGTGCTTTGCATGGCACCCTGCATGCTTGAAGGAGGAAAGGGCAGAGTTGCAATCTCCCCACCCCTGTCTCAGGATGACAGCTCTTCACTGTATGAACTCCTGCACTGGAGCTAGAGCAGAGCTGCAGTTCCCTTCACAATCATAACTGCTTATTCTTCTTGTGATTAAGCACACATCTCATAAAACTTGCCTCAGTCTTAATACCCGTGCAATTAAAGAAGGTCATGCTATGACAGGGCCTTTCACATAGCTCGTCTTGTCTGCAGAAACAAGTTTTGACCCATGGATTTGAATTCCTGGTTGTACCAAAGGCCTTTTGCTTAGTCACAGGTTCGCCTTAATCTTTTGTGCTGTAGCACAACCACCCTGAATCCCCACTCCCTGAGAACTAATGATTCACTAATGTCATGTCCATACTGGTGCTTTGAAAGGTATGAAAAAAAATCCACTGGGAATATTGCTGAAATATTGAGTACAGAATGACAAAGCAAGCCAATTTGCCAGCTCAGAAGTGCAGCTCTACAGCTGTTATTTTAAGCATCCATGCTTTCACTGCACATAAAATCATTTGTACCACAACAAACAAGCTGTTACTTTAATTTGAATGGCTGAGAGCTCAGAATATGTAAATGCTAAATAACCTGTTGAGAGACACATATAAAGCAGTCAACAGTTAAGTGGAACGTGGTGGGACTGGCTTATTTTCTAAGTGACAACTGCTGTGCAAAGGGTGACTTGGAAAAAATAAAAGAAAGAAAAATAATTATTTTTCAGGAGTTCATAATGTGAGTTCCTCCCTCCTCAAGCAATTGATCTGCAATAATCTTTTTCACCATAAGGATCTGAGTTACAAACATGCAAAATGCTGTTTCAGCAACATCCCCTACAGCTTCCTAGTAAACTTTCTAACATACAGATGTATTTTAAAATTATATCTGTATTCCTGCAAATATTGGTACAAATATTGTTGATAAACCCTTCATTTACAGAAGAGTCAACAGAATAAAACATTTAAGAAACACGAGTAAAACCACATTTACAATTAACAAAGACCCAGAATATAGTGAGAAAAGTAAACATAATACATTTTGACCTGCTCAACAAATTAGATTTTTGCCAAAAAAACCCCCTTGAAAACAAGAAAAACTGGTAAATTTATTCCAAGAAGTAAAAATTCAACTAACTGCATCATGGACTTTGATGAGTGACATTTAATACTTATTCCCTGAGGTGCGCTGCATGCATAGTTACAATAAAAATACACTCAAGTGGGTGCTGAGTGAATAGAGGCTTTGAAAAAAGCCCAGGCTTTACAAAGGGCAAAACCATTACTGCTGCAGCCCGAGACTGCTGTGTGAAATTTCCTCTGCCAAGGACTCCAGTGCAGGGCATGGAGCAGGGTGAGCCTGAGCTGTGCTGTGCCAGGGGATGCCCAGCCCTGCCAGCCCTCCCTCCTGAGCAGTGTCCCACACAAAAGCAGGACTGGGTTGAGGATCCAAGTGCTGCTTTTACAGCAGGGAGGTGCAGAGACACCTCTGGGCTGCTGCCCACGGAGCTGTGAAAGGGGAGCAAAGTCTGATCCCTCCCTGGCATGGCTGAGCTGGCACAGCTTCCAGCAGGGACACGATCCCATCAGCAGCACTTCCCTTCAGCTGGCTGGGCCTGATTTACTCAGGCCAGACTATAAACAGTGCCAGGAAAAAGGCACTGTGCCAGTACTCTGGGCACACCTTGCTGCTGCAGGGTCACTGCAGCACACGCTCCCGGGCAGCTCTGCTGCTGCAGATGCTCCTTTGCAGGCAAGGAGGCAGCAAGGAGAGAATCAGCTCTGTTCAAGCTCTGGTGGCTGAGTCAGAGCTGAAGGAAACTGAATCTAACCAGGAATATTGTCCTGGGGTCTTCACCACTGAGAGTCTTCCTTTGGCATTCCAGAAGTGGAGAAAAGAGGAGGAAAACCAGTGAGGCTTCCATATAAAGAGGCTGGAAAAAGGTGGCATGCTGACCAAGCTACACTAACAGATCTTGTTTAGGGATTAAAAATTCTGCAAATAAATTGGAGGCTGCTGCTGGAGAAAGCTTAATAATCATTGTTTCCAAATGCATTGGGTCAGTAAGGTATGACTAGGCAAGATGCATCATATTTTAATATGTCTTTTTACTGCAGTCCAGTCCTGCACACCCTGAGTGCATGTCTCTACCAGCTGGAAGCCTGGTCAGCCACAGATTGCTGTCAAACCAAAGACTGTTGACAACTCTTGTGTTATACAAATATTTTCTCCTCTCATCTTCTTGAGTGAAGCTCCAAAATCTGCAGGGCTGAGGCTGAGCCCATTGTTTTCCATAGATTTTTTAGGTCAGCTGCATGTACCCCTCTACTCCAGCCAACAGCAATATTTCTTCACACTGACTACCCTTCTAAAAAAGAAAAAATATCTGAAGTCTTGGGTTAAGAAAGGTTCAGATTAATTTCATTTAAACTCAGATAACTCAGCATTTCCACTTATACTCCACAGTAACCTACAATGCAGTGTTTCTGAAATGCAGACTGGGGAGAGGTGTGCATACACCAGCACATGGTTCATACAAACAATTCCTGTGGTCACAAAGAAGAGGGAAAAACTGTTCTTAAAAGAAAAGAGTCCATATGTAAGTCAATACACCAAGCAACCCACCTTGTTTCAAGCAATTCACATCCTCAATTCAGAAACAGGTCAATATCCATCAATAAGACATTTTCACACAGTGAAAAATTCTCTGTGTTCTCAGTTGTCCAGTAGATTACTTTTAGAAGTCTTCATGTCTTATTCCACTAATCATCTGCCCAGCATATCCACAAAATAAACCACCCCATGAGAAGGAACAGGCTGTAGCAGCAAACCAGTGTCATCTCAAGGACATTATAAAAGAATAAGAAATGTAAAATACAGCATTGCAAAACAAGGGAACTGAGCTTTATTTCTAGAAATGCTGTTTGAACATTAAATTAATGGAAAAGGCAATATCATTTGGACCTGTGCCATAAGTGCTGCAATGCTAGAATGCCCTTAGACTTTTCAAGCCTTCCAGAACAAAATCACAGTGGATTTTTGAGCCAACTTTAGAACTGGGATTTTAGAATGTTGCGAAACCTTTTAAGGGCTCATAGATGCTCTCTGACATGAGAATGATGATATTAAAAGCAGTCATAGCTCCTACCTCCAAAAAGGCCTTCTACCATCTAACATGAAATAAATATGCTGGAAGGGATTAGGTGTCCCTGACTCGTGTATCAGTTGTGACAAGCCACAGGCAGGCAAGGAACCCACAGCTTCCCTTTGGCTGCCACGGGATCTGCTGTGCCGAGGGACACAGATGTGGTCACATCTGCCCCAGAGGGGCAGAACCTCTCTGTGACAAATCCTTCTCATGGCAGAATCCGAGGTGTCCCTCCCAGTAAGAGGAACTGGTACAGCTCCAGACCCTTCAGTCGATCGTCCTTGGCAGCCTCAGTGCTGCTGCAGCTCCCGAGCAGCCAGCGGGGCTCCCTCTTTCAGACCATCTGCTTGTTCTGCTCACCACTAAACACGTGTTTGTATGAGAAATCAGTGGTGCTAAAATTTAATGAGGTCTTGTATGAACATCAACATACAAGATGAAAGAAATTTATCTGTACACACTTCCAAAACCCATCAAAATTTAAATTCTTGTGCATTTCAATGAAATGAATTAATTCATTTTAATGATTTATAGAAAGAAAAAGTAACATGCAAAAGAAAGAAAAGCAACATGCTACTGCTTTTGTTTCAGTCACATTTCAACGTCAGGGTATTTGCTGGTGAGGATAAATCAGCTCCCCCCTCTCCAATATTCAAATGGAGATTTCATTGAAAAGACATTTTAGAACCACAGAATTTTTCAGAAAACGTATCTTCCTTTTTTTTTTTTTTTTAAGGAAAAATATTTTTTTCAGTGTTCTATGCCCTTTAATATTTGCACGACACAAAGACTTGGGGAAAATGAATTAGAAACTAAAGCTGGAACGCGAATCAGTGCAAGTCCCAGCCAGGCACAGATAAACTCCAGGTTGTTTATTGCAGCCGGGATTTGAGCGCTGTGAGCTGCGAGAACCCGACCTGAGAGCAGCGATCCTGATTTAGGGATCCTGCCTCTTCCAGCAGCCCGACATCCTATCGCCACCCGGCGACACTGCTGGGGATGCACAGCTGCCCTGGATCCTCCTGTCCTGCTGCTGCTGACCAGGGTCACCTGGATCTATAAAAATATCCCATTCTATATGGAAACATCTTAAACCTTTTCCTATTAGAATCCTTCATTAGAGATGTCATAGTTTTAGTTTAGTTCCTTTTGCTTTTCTTTTTTTTTTTTTTTCCCTCCTCTATTTCCCCATCCAGATTTCCAATATTCATCTTTTCCTGTCTTGTGAAATTAGACCAAATGCAGTTGTAAAAGAAAGACTCTTTGAATTCAGGGACTGTGCACTAGAGCTACCGTGTGTGTCAAAGCAACTGAAGAAAAGTTTTGTATTCCTCATTATTTTTAGAATCCAGGTATCCCATCATAACTACCTTTAGTGTAGAATAAAATAGTGTACAAAATACAAGGCTAAAAGGTCTGCATCTAAAGTTACTCTATCCAGGGCTGTTTTCTTATATCCAAAAACCTATAAATAAACATTCCACAGGAAGCCTTCCCTCAAAATATCTGTCAAACATGGAGAGTTGTTTAGGCTTTTTCTAGTTACAACAAGTAGTAGTACAAGATTTCTGCTACCTCACTTATATAAGCCTTTTTTGGCTGCTGGCCTGCCAGGACACAGATTCCTTAAATTAATGTTTTCTGATCCATCACCTGTCCCGTGCCTTTTGAATCAGTCACCATTTAAACCCATGGTGACACCATCAGCAGCCACCTGCCATGAGCTGAACTAATCCAAGCACTGGCAAGGCCTCTCAAGGGTTAACTGAGAATGAGAGATCAGTCCTGCCTGCCACATGAAGCTGGTACTAAATGCAGGTTGGATACCCACACACAGAATGGGGCACCTGGAGCTGCAGGATGCATTAATACACATGGAAAAATCATTATCACAGACACTATTTGTTCCAGCTCAGACACTCACAGTGGCTGTCTCATCACTGGCTCAGCCATAGGAAAGATCCCTCATGGCACACAGAAGCTGTCAGCTATCCTGGAATACAAAAAACTACATGGAAAAAGGAGAATTCTGTGCAAAACCCAATCAGATCAAACTGCCCTCACTTTAAAGCTCTAATTAAATTTATCTAACATTTAAAAGTTTATGAAATCTGTGGCCTACCCGAGGTTTGTTTGCAGAGCAATTCTTCATTTACAGTGTTAATCTTTAGCACCCACTGCATCATAAGAGCAAATCAGAACAGAAAATTACGCAGAGTCAATAAAGAACAAATCCTCTCCTCACCCCAGAGCAGTAAATGCTGCCAGTGCTGAAGTCCTTACAGCTGAGGGCAGCCCCAGGAGTGTTGCTCAATGTTCCCCCTCAGAAGGACCTTGAATGCCTAAGAGCAAGTAGGAACTGAGTTCTGGCAGGGAAATATAAGTTCTATGCAGTGATTTCTCCAAGGCACCCACAACAGGAGATGGCTGCAAGCTTTTTTCATGGAGGATTCCATATTCCTAAAAAAAAAATAGAGAGATGTATCTAAAAAGATGGACATCTCTTCATCCAAAAAATATCAAGGGAAGGAACCGTTAAACTGTTTAGTTTTCCTCCCTCCTCAGAAACAGTTTAAAAAATGGGTGCTGCAAAACAGAAGTTGGCTTTAGATTCACTGATTTCTCTTGATTTCTAAATGAGAAAAATGCTGTGTTTGGTTAAGTTATTCCTTTTATCTTCCTCTGCTCTGGAGAATTGACCTGTGCTTTTGTTTTAAACAGAATGCCCTAGTTCTGGATGATTGACATTGGCATATATGGAATCAGTCTCTGGGATAAATTCTTCACCATTTGAATATTTGAATAGTTTCATTCTGAAGCTAGGAAAAAAAAAAAAAAGAAAAAAGGAAAAAGGACCCTCTATCCTCTGGTATTTTTATGATACTTAAGCTAAAATCCTTGAAAATAGCAGAAGTGAGCACAAGCATTATGTGGTTGGGTGCCTTTAAACACAACTCCTGCACCTTGGCTGACTTAAACAGAAACCACATTTAATAAAAAATAAAACCACTTTCTCTTCCCTATCATGCTATTTAAAAATTTTATTTAACACCTTTTCTTTCTAAAAGTGCCCTCACCCCATGGTCAGGGTGGAACAAATGAAAGCAGAGATCCAATGATGTGTAACATGTCAATGGAGTCCTCACAGAATAACCAGTGTGGCACCAGTACCCCCACTGGGGACTGGGAATTGTCAATCTTTAAGGTATTTTCCAACTCAAACCTTTCCATGATTCTCCTCACCCACAATTTCTACTATCTAATAAAGAAGGTTACAAGTTGTGTGTGATAGAGATAAAAGTTCAATGTCGAGCAGGTCTATCACACATTCGAGTTCCAGAACAATGTGTTCCTGAGGTCTGTAAAATCTTTAATAAAACTCTCCTTCCTCCTCAGAAACTTGATCCTTATTGACTTAGACTCTGACCATTTTCCTATAGCTCACACCAGCTAATTTTTAATGAGATTTTAAGGGCATTAATTTCTCCACAGAATGAATATTTAAATCATAATTTCATAATAAGAACTTGGTATGATTTCACGGCACAAATAAGGGTACGCTGGATACCGAAGTCAGGTGAGGATTCTCCTGAGTACCCTGGTGTGGGTAAATGCCAACATTTGCTGTGCAGACCTTGTGCTGCACTGACACAGAGGCTCCTGGCGCTGGACCAGCACCTCTAATATGGTGTTAGGGACCACAGAGACTGGGTAAAAATGACATTTCTGCCTAACTGAATTGCAATGTGCAGCTTAAAAGCATCTTGGGCCATTGCAGTGTACCACCCAGTGCGGGTCAGCTCATGAAATTCAGCTGCATGTGCAGCTTTCCTGCCCCTGCAAACAGCTCATTCATTACAGCTCACACAGCCCCATCCTTATCTCAGCGCCATGTGATAGCAAACCAGACTGCCACCAGCCAGATGACTGGAAATGTCAGAGAGAAGGGAAAAACTGGTACAGAAAAGCTCGTGAGAACCTGTTGGGGTTCCTGAAGCCATTCCAGAGCTGAAGCCATCCCTGCTGCACAAATTCTCTCCACAGCAGCTAAAGCCTCACCCTGTCCTGGAGGAAATTTCTTCCCTCTGTTCTTCATCTCAAAGAATGTCAAATACAGGTTCTGTCCCCCACCTCTGCATACATGACCTAAAGGCCTGTTGAGCTCATGACAGACGTGGCAGCAATCAGTGCTGATTCAGGTTTTTAAGAAGATGTTGCCATGCTGGCATTTTCCAGGGCATCAATTGTCCTTCATGCTGTGTTTTTTGTTTGGACTAAATGTCAGTATCCACAGTTTCTGGAAACTTGTGAAAGGCTGGAGCTTGTTGTCCAAACATCCTTAAAATTCCAGTTCTGTGAATGACCTGTTCTTGGCAGCTATTTTTTCTTAGTAATTTTGCTTTTCTGCTCAGGGTTGATTGACATGATGTCAGGCTTGGAACTTGGGCTGGCAAGGGGAGGACAATCTGTGGTGTGGGACAACTAATAAAATTATTGCTGATATTTAGTAAACTAAATGTGAATCTAAACCCTTCCCCAAAAACTGTACGAACACCTGAGCAAAACACAAGCACAAATCTTGAACCACTGGCTTAACACCCAACACCAAACTTCCTTTGAATGTTGTACTCCCTCCTTCCTGCTATTTGTTTCTTCACTTCCATTCTTGCTACTTTGAGTCACAGTATTTCAATTACAATTCATAATAACAGCTAGAGGTAAAACTTATTCCACTCACCTGAAAACATCTCTGCAAGATACAATAAATAAAAGGTAACCTTTAACAAGTATTTTTACAAAGAATAAAAAGTTCCTAAATCATAATTTTCTTACTAATTTCCAGTAGAACGAAATCTTTTATTTTAAAATAGTTGTTTATTTTGTGCTATATTCAGGGTACCTGCAGATAATATTGAAGGACAGCTTTGATACCCTCCCTCCTCTTCCCCCAGGTTAGCAAGATGTCAAATGTGTACCCTTCAACCTTTCACTTTCTCCCACTCCCAGATAACTTTCCCTATTAAACAGAAGACTTGTTGCATGGAAAACTTTTTTCTTCCTCTGTGCCTTTTCAGAAACATTGTCAAGTTGCTTGAAAAGCAAATGAAACTAAATGAAACCCAAACTCTATCAGAATTCATGCCAACATGCAGTTAGTGTTAAAGCTGGGCCTGTTTTGTTTTGCTGTCTGGTTATTCTGGTGAAGGTGCACCAGTAATTCCAATGGCAAGTATTCCAAACCTCTCACAGAAAACAATCACTAACTACTCCAGCAGAAAACAGCTTCACTCTGACAACTTGCAAAGAGAGCCTAAATTCATAAAACTAATTTATCCACACTGTATGTTAAAGTGTTGATAGAAAAACTTAGGTTTAAACAAACTGCAGATGTCTTTCCATAAATTGAACTCCACAGCAAGAAATAACTTGAACCTCTTTATCTTTCCCAAATCCGGAGAAATGGCAACCAGGCCAGTCCCCTCATCCACAACACTGTACATGAAGATATTTTATTTACTTAGTATAAACCTATGTCAGTGTCTGAAACGTAAAGGGGTGAGTGAAAGAAATCCATTTTTCACCTTTAGACCCCTCTATCTGAAAACACACTTAAAGAAAGAGCTGACAGGTTATAAAACTCGAGGTGCTGACCTGCAGTGCTGTAGAACCTCACACCAGTGAAGCATCACCTCAGGAGAAGGGAAGGCACAGAAAATCAATTGAAACCTGGAAAACTTGGGCTTCTAGAATTCTGTTTGCTGTCAGTAAAAAACTGCTACCTTTCAAACAGTGGTACCTGGAGATGTCAGGGAGAAAGGGTCAGAGCAAATAAAACAGATTTGTAACTTTTTATTGAACAGCAGGAAATGCAGCTTTTGTTCACCATGTTGCTGGATGTAAGGTCAATTTGCACACTTGTAAATAAACCTCTGCATGTTTTCCACATAATAGCTGCTGCTCTGAAAACAGCTCAGGCAGTGGTGTGACAGCCACAGAAACCACCAGGGGAAGGCTGAGGGTACAGAGCAGCGTGCTGGGAGCAGCAGAGGGATCTGAGGGCTGTAAATCCAGCTCCAGCCACGCAGGAAATGGTCAGTGGCTATTTTGTGCTGAGCCATCTGTTGCCTTGGCTACACTGCCAGCGAGGATTTAAGGATATCTGGATGTCTGTACAAGCTCCAGAAATCCCAAACTCTGCTGTTTGGAAGAGCAGCCCCTGAGCTGCATCACCCAGTGAGTGTTGCTGCTGGCTTGTACACACATGCCACTTCTCAGGAACAAGCTGTGTCCCCAGGGAACACCCGCTCCCTTCCACCTCTGCAGCCAGAGGTTTCTGTTCCACATCCCAGTGGACACATCCTGCAGTGTTTCCCTCAAATGTTATTCCTGTATCTGTATCACAAGTAACTCAGCAGAGCCCATGGGAGATGTTGTTCATATTCTCCATCAGTGCCTTTCTTTAGAGTAGATGTTGCTCTAAAATAGAATATTTTTGTTTAGATATGATTTTTTTTTTCAGTTGAGAAGTGGTCTTGTAAAAATTGATCACAGATCTGTTGATGAAGGTTTGAAATGCTGCTCCACAGACTGTTTTCCATCTTCCAGAACTCTGGAAATGCGCTGAAAAAACACCAAAACAGATTTTCATATGTTAAAATTGATTCTATGCTGGATTCAGTAGTAAATGCATTAATTACTTGTGCCTTTAAGCTGTAGCTAGAGAAAAAAATACATTGACCAAATAGTGCATGTTTTGAATTAATTTCTCTACTCTGCAAAACCTTAAACCTGTATTTAAACCTGTCCACATGATTCAAAACATGTTATGAAGTACTTCACAACTGATTTTTTAGATGTAGTTAGTCCTTTTCTGTCAAGAAAGAACATTCTATTCTCTGTCTTTTATGCAATATTTAAGTTTAAATATGAATGGATGAGGTAGTGCTGAAAACTGCAGCTCCTGGGTCTGAAATGAGCAAGTGTGTGATAAATTGAATGTAAGTGAAATACTACAGACTTCACATTAATAGGTTATTCTTATTCCTACCAGAAAAACGTGATTATGAACACCTTTAACTGAAGGTTTTCCTAAATGTTGCTATATGGTCCCTCAAGGCATTATCCTTTTTTTTTTCTTTAAGAAAACCCAAACCACTGCAGAAAGTAATGAATACAAATGAAACCCATTACCTAGGAAAAAAAGAAACCAAAACAACAAACCCTTTGCATTGAAAGATCAGAAAAGTTGGCGTGCGAAATATTCCAACTATTCCAGAATACTTATATTGGTAGCTATCCACAACTGCATTAAATATCACCCTCCCATTACCTTCAAAGTAGGAAAACTTTCACATTTTGTGTCTGAATAGCTGTTCTGGATATTTTTTTCTCTGTTAAACAGTACGCTAAATAAAATAGTTTTAATTTTGTGAAAATTTCAGACAGCAGTGAAACGTTCCTCACTTTAGAGGAAAGCAGCCAGCTTTAAACCAGAGTGATGGGAACCGATTTCCTCTTTGCACTCATCATCTCCCCTGAGCATCCCCGCGTGGTGCCGCGCCCAGCCTGCTCCGAGCCCGGTCCGGCCCATCCCATCCCGGTCCATCACATCCCGGCCCATCCCATCCCGGCCCACCCCATCCCGGTCCATCACATCCCATCCTGGTGCTCCCATCCCATCCCGGTCCATCCCATCCCATCCCGGTGCTCCCATCCCATCCCGGTCCATCCCATCCCGGTGCTCCCATCCCATCCCGGTCCCGCCGCTCCCCTCCCGCCCCGCGGTCCGGCTCTCTGCGGGCCGCCCGCGCCCTCTCGCGGTGCGGGAGCGGAGCTGCACACGCCGCTGCACCCCGGCGTCCTTCCAGTCCTGCATCCCTTCATCCTTCCATCCTTCCACCCCTGTATCCTTTAGTCCTGCATCCTTCCAGTCCTCCTTCCTTCCACCCCTGCATCCTTCCAGTCCTCCTTCCTTCCACCCCTGCATCCTTCCAGTCCTCCCCTTCCTTCCACCCCTCCATCCTTCCAGTCCTGCATCCTTCCACCCCTCCATCCTTCCAGTCCTCCTTCCTTCCGCCCCTGCATCCTTCCAGTCCTCCATCCCTCCACCCCTCCACCCCTGCATCCCTTCATCTTTCCATCCTTCCACCCCTGCATCCTTTAGTCCTGCATCCTTCCAGTACTCCTTCCTTCCACCCCTGTGTCCTTCCAGTCCTCCACCCCTGCATTCTTTTAGTCCTCCATCCTTCCACCCCTGAGTACCTTCCTCCTTCCATCCCTCCACCTCTGCATCCTTCCACTCCTCCATCCCTGAATCCCTGCACCCCTGCGTCTCTGCATTCCTTCATCCTTCCATCCCTGCATCTCTCAGTTCTTCCAGTCCTCCATCCCAGCATCTTTCCCTCTGGAAGTGCTGCCACAGCCAGCTTTGCCTCCACATTGAGTTTCCATCCCTCTCTCTCACAAAAGCATCAAGGAAAGAAAGCAGAGTTTGTCTTATGAGCCTGTTAGTCTCAAAAATACTTAATTTTCATAGCACAGAGCTCTTGAACATGTAACCCTTCCTATTCCCCCCACAAATGCACAGGACCTACCATTGTTTTAAATAACTGGTTCACTTTCTTTCTTTTGAAGGTTTTCTTGTCGCCATCTGAGGTGGAAGGGAACACTGGCTGGCTCAGCCTGTGTGAGGCAATTGTTTCATCAGATGCCACAGTGCTGACAGACAGAGTTACTCCTTAGAATGGAAACAATATTGGTTACACAAAACAAAACCAAAAAAGGAGAGTCAGACTGTAGACAAAGCACAACTCAAAATTATGAACTACTGCAATGGTTGGAAAAAAATTAGACATTTTTAATCCAACTATAACCTTAGAATAAAAAATTAAATAATAGGGAAATAATAAACTTTGTTACATTGAAACTGAACAGTGAAAAAAAAGGACCAGTCTGGCCAAAGAATTAAAATAGATAAATACATGACAAATAAGTGGGCCATGGCAGTTTGTTGTGTTGTGCTAAACATCTGTTACAGGCATCTGGAAATAGAGGGGCAGTGAGAGGAACAGATGAAATACAGGCTAAGAAAGGGGGTGTCCTGTGGAACAAGGGGGTAAAAGAGGCTGAAACTGGGCCTGTTTTCTCTGTGTGCCCCAGCCTAGAGATGAGCTCCCACTTTAGTCACACTTTTCTTTCACACAACCACCCATCTCTCTGGGGGCAGCTGTGTTATCTTGCCTCCCCTGCCTCCCATGGTGAGGGAATCCATGGGATTCCTCTCTGCTTCAAAACCAGAAGCTGAAATCCTGCTATGGCGCAAGCCCTGGGGATATTCATCCCCCAAAGCACAGCACAGAGCATTTCTCCCTGTGTCACACACTGCCCGTGGCTGTGACCCCTGTTTGTGCTCCTGAGACCCTACAGAGCAGGGAAGCTGAATAAACCTTGCCTCTTTCTAGGCAGCAGGAATGCTCACACCGTACAAGGAACTGAAATTTGGAGCTCCAGGAGTAACAGAACCTACATTTTGGCACAAGGTACTATGGTGTTACCCAGCATTTGGAGCAGTACAGCCTCTCATGCACAGTACACTCTGCAGTTATAATCTTTGTACCAGTGGATTTCACAAGGGTGGAGAGAGCTGCCAACCCTGCTTGGAACAAACCATTCATTGCTGTTTTCCTAACATCCCAATAAATTCAGAATTCTCACCCTAGGGTAAGCACCTCACCTGGGATAGTCGGCATAGAACGACTGACAGTGCTCATCTGCTTGAGGACAGACGTTTTCTGAGGTGCCACCACGTGTTCTGAGAGGTTGGTGTCACTCATGAACTCATATTTCCTTGACAGCTGTTAAATAAAAAAGCCCCAACATTAATGATGGACTGAGACTTTGGCTCATGCATCATATGAAGTACAATTTAAAACATGCAACAATTCTGCAGATAATTTATAGTTAGGTAAAAACTTCTCATTCTACATAGAAAAAAAAAAGAATTCTAAAAAAGTTACAGAAGTAATATGTGATCTGAAATCTGAATTCCTACCCTATTTTTGGCATAATACCATCAGAGAACTCTGGGTGTGATCTGCAAAGTAAAATGAAGTTTTGAAAACATTTTATTTTAATTCCTACTGCATTAACATGCCCAGCTTGGCTGCTGCAAATCCTTGTCACTGCTTTTTTAAAGCAGAAGAAAATCCTCTAACTCAATACACAGTGGGATCCCCACAGTTTGGTGTGTTATCTAATTTTATCAAAAGCCAAAAAGGTGTTACTTGGTTTTGTATATCAGAGCTTCTCAAACCACAGCTGTGCTTTATCTCTCTTTTGCACAAGGACATGCAGTGTAAGACAGTCATAATCATCCATGAGTTTTTCTGTGCTTCCTTTCTACTCCATTCATTTTACCTTTGATGATTCCTTCAAACATTTTTGATCAAATTATTTATGCTCCCTCCACAGATTCAACAATATGTTACTGCCTGGCTTTTTAATTTAGGTGGGGCTTGTGTATCTAGAGGACATACACTAAAATCAAATTCTCCTGAGGATTAAACTCTGGATATATAAAAGGACAAGTGTAAGTGACATAAGTCTCTGTGATGATCCAGCAGGGCAATAAAAGCCCTTGGATGATCTATGGAGCGAGAGGTGCCAGTGCTTCCAAACTTCAGTCTGGCACCATTTAAGGAGCACTGTTTGCAATCTTGCAGTTTCCTAACAGCTGCATGTTCCATAACAAGGTACAAAACGTACAGGGCTCATCACTTTTGCAACAGCCCTGACTGCGAGGAGCTGCCGTGAAATGTCAGCACAGTCAATTGCCTCTCCGCAGGAAAGCAGCTTAACCCTCCCCACACACGCTCCTTTCTCAGCTAACCAGACCCTGCAGCCTCACAGCTCTGCTAGCTGCCACCAGAAGCCACGAGAGATGATCTGATTTTCTCACTTATTTGTTCCCTCCACAGCATTCTGCGTGTCTCATTCATGGCAGGGCAGATCATCTCTGCACCCTGCATCCTTCCCTTATGGCAACCCGAGTTCTCTGGGATATATTTTTCTTTTTCTAAGGAAAGGGGTAATGTCCTCTTTTTCATGGATTATGAAATACTAAATCAGTAACATACACATTTCATGTCAGAGATAGAAATATCAGCTGCTGCCTTCTCATCAGCAAACACCACACTGCTTCTTTTTGTTCTTTTTTTGGACCTTCTCATCTTGACTTCAGGATGAGGATTATGTTGTGGAGCAGTCTCCTCTGCTTCTGCTTTTCCTTGCTTTGGTAGCACTGCTTCCAGATCAAAGCTGCAGGAGCAAAAGAAAGAAAAGTACAAGTTGCTGAGTGATATTTTAAAAGCTGCTGGTATTCTGATGTCATTTCCCCATGAAATATAAATGCAGGTCATTCTTTCCTTCTACTTTCTAGGCAGCCTTGCAAACTGCTTGCAAACTTCAGCAGCTGCCACCTGGAGATTCAGATTAGATGCCTTCAGGCAGTGTGACACCATCTTAAAATTTAGCAAAGAACGTAAAATATTAAAACAAACTCAAACCCGTTTAAAGATTTGTGCATCAGCTTAAGAACTCCTAAATTAAACAGAGTAGAGCTCACATGGCAAGTTGCTGTGTGGTGATGGTGGTGCTGAAAATCACAGCTGTTTCCAGCTGCCTGCCAGGGTGTCAAATGCTTCTGACCTGGGCCTGGAACATCCAAAAATGTCTGAGGGAGTTCTGACAAAAAAACAGGACTGAAAAAGCATTTGTGCTGTATTTCTGACCAACCTTTCTGAAGCAGGTTTCCTGGGAGTGCTGCAGTCTGAGCTGATGGAGCACATGGAGATGAAGGATAACTGGCGGTAGGATTTCAGCATGGACCTGGGCCGCCCCACCCTCCTGTCATCAAACTCTGGCTACAGGAGGAGAGAGAAACAGAACCTGTCAAACCCCTGCTCCTCACTCCGCCTCCTCACACCAGCCCTCGGACACTGTGCACCTGTTTGTTTGCACACTTGGCATTCAAGAACTTGTCTGTTCCATTAATCACTGTGATTTATCCTGTGTCTGGATGAATTCTTACTCCTCAAACCTCCCAAATTCAATTCAAAAAGTACATTCTCTGCAAAATTTTAAATAGGCTGTGTTTTTTAAGTGTTAGTCCCTAAGAGTGTTGGAGGGTTCAAGCAAGAGGCAAGATTTCTGATTGTAGATTGCAGCCTCTGGTATTGCAATTATTACTGCAATAATATTATTATACTAATAAATTATTATATAATTATAATTATATAATTATATAATTATAATTAATAATTATAATATTATATTATTTCAAATAAATTATTGCAACTACAGCCTCTATCATTGCAAAACAGAAATCGTATTCAGATAGACATATAGAAATTTCATCATACAGGTGTATAATACAGCACATATCCAAAATTTAAGTTAGAAACTTGCTACTCCCCCTATAACAGAAAAAATAAATCCTATTATAAAATTACCAATGGTGAAAGCAAAAATATAAAATAATTTCCAAAGCAACTGGCATGTAATCACAAAAACCAGGCAATGTCATTCTTGCTAGCCTGCAGGACTCAGATAGAATATTTTATTCAAGAATTGTCTGGGGAGTTTGTATTCAGAAGTTATCCTTCAATTCCCAGATATTTCAGTTTGTTCTCAACTAATATTCATAGTATAATACACATGACAAGTTTTACTTCACAACACAGCTGGAAGTGGCTGGCACAGGGAGACATCAATTGCAGATCAAAGCCCTAAACCACTAAGAAAAATTACAAAGAGAACATAAGAACTTGCTTTTACTTCCTCAATAAGGCTGAAAAGACTTGCAATTTTAAGTCGTAATAAAATATACTAAAAATCTTCCAGAATGAGGAATATTTAATGTGTTAGAAATTGAATCAGCTCTCAGATGATACAACTCAGACCCTACTATCTTTATATCACAAGAAAACCCATAAGCAAAAAAAAAAAAAAAAAAAAGGTTATTTTTGATTAGAACAAGATATGTGTTAAATAAAGAGAAATGGGGTAGAGGTTAAAAGGAGAGTAATACCAATTCTCTGGCTCCATATTGTTTTTCCACTTTAACTTTTAATTGCATGAAACATTCCTCCATCCGGTCATGGAAAGGACGAAGATTATCAGAAACTCTTCTTTCATGAATTTTAATTCCAGCCCCAAGGAAAGGTATCTTAGGAATAACAAAAGAAGAAAAAAGGTGAGACTTTTCAAGTGGGTCCAACAACCTCTCTGGCTCTCTTTAAATTATCTGGGAAATCAACTGCAAAACTCTTCCTGTGAGTGGCAGGAGGATTTGCCCATTGATCTCAGCTTGGAGCAGCAGATACAAGACTGAAAAGGCTCATGGAAAATGGGTTTTCCCAGTTAATTTCTGAAAAATGTTGGTTGCCTCACAGAGGCTGTTTTCTCTCCTCTATATACTTTAACACTATGAAATTTGTGCAAAATAATTTTAGCTCCCCTTCTGCCACTAACCTTTTCTAACTGCTTTTTTTTCAGCTTTTAACTCTTTTGCATTAATATCTGGGATTTTTTTGTAAAATCCACTTAGATTCCATGCTTCCTTTTTGTGTTCTGATTCAGTAAGTGCTGTGAACATTGATCCACCCGTCACGTTGATCATATTTTATAGAAGTGCAATTCCAATATAACTTTTAAAATCGTGGTATTAAAGCCCATCTGTTACTGGCAGATCTGTTAGAATCCTCTCCTTAGAGGGATTTGCAGGGATAGGTAGAAATTACCCATTTTTTCCTAATGCCAGGTGACACTGTGGTCAGGCAGCCCCACAGAATTCAGTGAGTAATTCTGATGGCCAGAACACAACAGCACACAGAGATGTGGTGGACAGTGACACAGGAGAAACTGTAAAGGTACAACTCAAATAATAGCCAAACTGGGGTGAATCAAAATGAAACAGGAAGAAACTTCAAACACATTAAGAAAATAGTACAAACAATTCCACTGAAACTATTTGGAAGATTCATTTCAAGGCTGGAAGAGGAATGAACAGTAAATGTTTGCTGTTTCTTATCTATGAAAGAGGGAGAGAATCATAGAATAATTGAATAGTTTGGGTTGGAAGGGACCTTTCAAAGTCATCCAACCAATTGTCCCTGCCATAGACAGGGACAGGGACAATTCCATCAGGTTGCTCAGAGCCAACCTGACCTTGGATGTTTCCAGGGATGTTTTAGTAAGTACAAAAAGTACAAAAAATGAGACATGGAACATGAGGAGAAACACCTTGAGCCATTCATTTGTGATAGGAAAATCCCTGCTTTTCCTGAACTCTCACTATTTCTTTCCACCCCTCTATCTATCTATTGATAGCAATGATTTCTATTTGGTTCATGGAAGTAGTATGGATAATTTCTGAGTTTGTTTTTTCTGCTCCATTATCATTATCAGGTCAAGAGAAAGAGTCATTTTCCCTTGAATCTTAGCAAAAATAGAGTTTTTTTCTGCTACCACCTTTTAGTCTGCTACCACCTTTCACAGGTGCATTTTACTCCTTGAGGACAAAAGGGTTCTGCAGGTGGGTTGTCTTATCATAAATACATGGTATATAAAATAATAAACATTAAACCCAAATAACTTCAATGCTGCCAGTGTAGGGAGAATATTCAGTTGTCCTCTGGAGATACAGATAAAAATATTTACTTATAGTCTTCCATGCTATTTACACAGAAGACACATAGCAGAGATCCTGAAGGATCACTGAGCATGAAAATAATTCCTGAGATTAGCAAACACAACATTAATGTTTCTAGTGGAAAAAAAAAAAAAAGAGAAAAAAAAAAAAAGAAAGAAAAAATCCTCCACAAAAAACTAATACTCTAGGAAAGTTTCCCAAGAGAGTTTCTGACATTTGCCAACCCCAGAAAGTCATGAAATCATTATGACTTTTGTCATGCTCTCAGTTTTCTCTTCAGGAATACAACCCAAATTGGAAATCCCATCCCTTTTAACCATAAATGTAGCCTGCTATATGTGGCTTGTGATAATCCATTCCAGTTGATGCATTCTCCAAAATACCTTTCAGGGGTTAAAAAAAAGTGGAAATGACACAATCACCTCAATGCTGTGTTCTCCTCCTTGGCAGGAATGTAACAAAGAACCCCTGGTGAAACCTCAGTGGTGGCTGTCAGTGAGAAATTACCTGCCAAGCAATCAGATCTTTGAGCCTGTTCAGCTTCTCTGTATCCTCTGGATGGTGTCTGATATATTCTTCTGTAAAGAAAGCCTTAGACAAAAAAAAAAAAAAAATACAGTCCATCATTTTGACAGGTAAAGAAATCAAGCATTAATCCATAGAGCCCAGCTGGTAATCATAATATTGGTCATCAAAGAGGAGAGACACATGCATGGTCCTTAGTCAGATGCTGCTGGAGATAATTCCTCCCTCTATCAGTTGGGAACTGAGGTGAACTTTTAAAAAATATGCATTTGTTCTTTACCCAGTACTTCTGACTTTGAGACCCTTACCAAATTATTATTTCTTGCATAAGTTTACAGTGAAACTAAAAAGGCACAAATTTGGAGTATCATGCTTTACATCAGCTGATAAGCTCAGTTTTTCTGGTTTGATTTCAAAGACAGAGGTGACCAGGAAAGGAGGATATGAGGATCCTTTCAGTGATGGAATGATGGCTGTCCTATTCCCCATCCCCACTGCACTGCCACTTTATTGAAGCATGTAGGAGAATTATGAAATTATGCACCTGAGAACGTTCTTTGCAGGGACTCCAAAGCTCCTACCTTCTCATATTTAGCAAAGCCACCCATAACAGCTGGATCAACAATTCCATTCAGAAGCATGGAAAGTGGATTAATAGGGAGGTTCTCATCACTCTGGTACTGGTTAATCATCATCAAAATCTTTTCATTTGTTGTAGACATAGTCTCAATGGCATTCTCTAAAGGACTAATTGTGCACTGCAAAGAAACAAAATACTTCTAAGGTTCATAAACACATAAGCAGGTCTTTTTGAATTTATAAAACCCATGTGCATGAACAACAGTTTTGCAATTCAGCAAACCCATGCAAACTTGTTCAATTCTGAAACTATAAATCAGGCATAAGATCTATTGATCCTGTATTGAGCAGTAGAAAGATTAAATATAAATAATAATGGCTTTGAATCTATGAAAAGAAGAAACTGTAGCCTTGCTGATAATTTTGCAGACTGGTTGGTACATAAAGATTCAACAGCTGCAAGTTGGATGGGCCCTGAGCACATCAATACTCACGTGTGAAGTGGAGACCACCTCAAACCAGCGCAGGATTCCTGGGAGTTTGTAGGCTGTAACAAATGAGGTCCTCTCAATCCACATAGACTATCAAAAGACATAGCAGGAGAGAATGATACTTCAGGATTGAAATGTTCATCTTTTCTGCCTTCTGAGATGTCAGAATGAAATGGATGTAGATGGAAAACATATGTATATTTTTTGAATACAGAGACACTGCAAACTGAATCTAGCACAGTGACTTCAACAAATAGTTTTCCTGATTTCAGATTAGGTCATCTTCAGGCACCAAAGCCTGCACAAAGCCGGGCAAAAAGAAAATTACCTTTGAATCTTTTAGTTTGTACCCCTATTTTTGCCATTATGGATGGAATGGCTGCCATTAAGTGACCTGCTCTCCCCTCTGCCCAGATTATATTTCCTCCCTCCACATTAAAAAGGTATTTCTGCAATTAAAAGCAGTAATAGCCCTATAACAACTTGCCAGAATTCTGACCTTTTTTTTTTGTTCCTCTCATTTTTCTTTTCTGAACAAGGTTGGCTGTTGGTATTTTAGAATAGTTTGGAACAGCCACTGTTTCATTTACCCTGCTCCTTATTTCAGTATCACCTCACTGAGAAATACCATAATAGATGTAATGAAGACACTCCAGCTGTCCCAGTTTCCACCTCTTTGCAGGAAACATGCATCTTATCTATTGTCCTCAGCAATGAAAACATCAACAATTTAGTTCTTGCAAAACCATTTCAAGGTATATTCATAAATGGGCCCAAAACTCAAGTTGGCAAAGGAAGCCAAGGTGCATCCTGAGTCTTGACAATACATTCTGGGATGTCAGAGTAGAGTTTGTGTCTGAAGTGTTGATTTAGCAGCAGGTAGGAAGCTCTTACATCAAAGTGTTGACTCTGCTAATCAGCACACACAAAACAGAAATTGTACATTTTGGAATGAAATGGCTTTTCCCAGCAGTATGCCAAGAGCCCATAAGGCTCAGATGGGGTGCTTTTCAAAACAAACCATAAAAATACCAGATACCTGTAAAATAAAAATACAGACACTACATTTTTTATGCTTAACACTGAAACGTAACTTATGGTGGTGTAGATTTCTTAGAATATTTGAGGAGTGAAGGCCATTCCTCAGCATTCCACCATTAGACATGGGAGTAAAAATGACACAGGCAGTTCTCTCACGAGGTGAGACTTCACAGGACTCATGAAAGCAGACAGCCCTCACCTCACTGCCAGCCCGGCAGCTGCTGGAAGTGTTGCAAACTACAAGTAGCAAAGCATTTGATATTTATTTACATGTCACCTTGTTTCCTAATGAAAATCTGTACCAGAAAATGCTCCTGCTTAACACAAACAAGTTGAACATGTTTAACTGCATAATGTTTACCTGCAACTGGAACAGTGATACATAATGAAGTACACAGGGGTAGTGCTGAAACAGAGAAGTCTTGCATTTGGTTTTTTTGAACCAGATCTTAAATTAAGGTGTCTGTAATGAGCAATCTGAGCCTAACAAAGGAGCTAGGATCAAAATTCAGTCACAGTTACCGAACTACATCCATCACTTTGTCATTAATTTACTTACAGCAAATTCATTTTCAGGGTCAACAGATCCTTTTCTGACTGGTCTTGAATAGTGGAACCTCTGCACGTTGTTTGACTTATAAAAGCTGAAAGATTTTTAAATTACTATTGTAAAATACAGAAACAAGAAAGTAATGGATCTTTTTATCACAGAGAAATATTTCATTTTGAGTAGTTGAGTTTTTAATTAAAAGTAAATTTACTGCTCAAAAAAAAATTACTTTACTGGAAACTCAGAAGGTAGCTACTTTATCTATAAGTCAGAGTCAACACACAGTATTTTACAAGTATTAAGCTTGAATTTTTTATACCTGGGTGGATTTCCCAGGTATAAAAACTCCAGAACTTCCAGATTAATGTTCAAATCTACAGGAGGACTAGAAGAAATTTTTCCTCTCCTATCTTGCTGTGGCACATGCCCTGCTTGCCAGCTTTATCCTGGTTTATGAAAGGAGTCTCTTTCATTCAAAAGAACTGACTGAGCAGAGCAGGTATTTTCACCTGGAGTGGAACATGGCACATTAAAAAACAATTTAATCATGTCCAATGATCCTGCTCTCAATGCTGAGCAACATTCAACAAATTAAACAACTGAAGCAATTAATAACAATTTCTCGAGATAGATAATAAAATGTATATAAATGCTTGTAGAGGGGTACACCAATGTAAAGGATCCTTTGCAAATTCATGTAAAATTCATGTTATTCATGTTAAATTCTGTTCTATTCAGCTAATTTTTCATTCTCCATCATTGTGAGCACATCTTTCCACTAAACTTGCAACCACTTGGCTTTTAACACACTGGGACTGCAGTTTTGGCTAAGTCTTTTGAGTTTTGGCTAAGTATTTTGCTGTCCAGAGAAAAATCTCTCCTTTGAGTATTTAGTATTTGTTTTTAAGATGAATTAAATTTAAACCCTTGTTAAGTAAAAGTTAATTTTGCAGAAAGAAAAAAATCTCAGAAATCTCTTCCAGTAAAACTGAACCATGATTTGAAAGCCCAGAATAACAAATAGAGCAGCCCCAAACACCTGAGTTAAGCAAATCATGGTATGTTAGTTTACAGGAAACTATGATTTCTGATCCAAACTGCTAAGATTTTCTTCATCAGAAAAGAAAAGTAACACTGAGTCAGATCCCTTTATGCAGTTCCATCTGAAAGGACTGATATTTTGAAGCTCTTTGATAGAATAACTGCATTGTCTTCACCTAATGTAACAAACAATTAAATGCCCAATAAAGTAAACTCATAAAAGTAAATTTTTAAGCCCAGATGTAATCAGCAGTTTGGTTGAATTCTGCAGCTGAGACAAACCATTACAAAATCTCCCCTATGGGCAGAGCTTGTACTTTACAAGGAACACTTTGCTACATAAACTGAAGCATTTTGAAGTCTGGCTGGGTCTACACCTAAATCTGGTCTAACAGGATCACATTTATAATCTGCCTTTCAGTAACTGATTTTAAAATGAATCAGTAGTTGTAATTAGTTGAAATTGAAATTAGAACCACAATTTTTTTTGGTGGCTTTTTGGGTTAGGTTGTTTTTGGGTCTGTGTTCATTTATTTTAAAATCCTGCCACACCAGACCAGTGCTTGGATCTGCTTTATTTACTTTGGTGTATATGAGGAGATGATTCTCATTTTTCCACTCTGAATCAGTTGCTACTTCAGGTGAAGATTCCATAGAGAGGGTTGCAGACCGAGGGCACAGCTGGTTTGGAAGCAGTTCTTGCCCAGTCTGTTCTCAAAACACTTTGGTCAATTCATTTCCTTTATTCCTTTCCAAAACCCATACTCCATTGCACCAGCAGAAACCATTTTGCCACCATGTATTCTGCCCTGGACCAGACAAGATACAACAAGATTCTGCCATTCCAGAGCCTTCATCCAACCCCTCTCACACTGCCAGTCACCCCCAAGAGCCCTCTCCCACGACTTGTCTGAGCAGCTGTGCTGAAAACTCAGTAGCTTTGACCCAGACACAGATCCCACCTCCCTGCCCTGCATCCATGAGTTATTTCTTCAGTGGGAGATGGGTACAAACTCTTCCACGGGATTCCTGGGGAACATCCAGGACAGATTGGATGGAGCTCTGGGGGGTTGCACTGGGTGGCCTTTGAAGGTCCCTTCCCTCACAAACTGTTCTCTGATTCTAAGAATATATAAGTCATTACGTTAAAACAACAAAAACTCCAGGATTCATTGGCAAGTGATTGAATTCACAAAAATTCACAAAATAATGGTTGTAAATTTAGGAATATGGACTGATTTTCATTATACTGTCTACTAGAGAAATTCACTTACTTTATGATTTGATCAGGCACTGCCTTATTTTTGAATCTAGGCTGCTCCTCCAAGACTGGCTGCACTGTAAAACATTGGATATCTGAAAGTGTGGAAGTTAAGGGCATGTTGTTAGCTATTAGTATGAAATACCGTAGGCTGCAGCAGAAATAAAAATAATAATAATAATAATAAAAAGACATTTTCTGATGAAAAATCTGAAGTGTTCAGGGTTTCATTTTTGGAGTTTCCTTGGCCAAAAAAGGAAAAATCTGCCAGTAGTAACCAGTGAATATATATTAATTCTGAACTGCATATTTTTATTATTTCCTGAGCTTGAATATCTGCAGCTGAATTTATCACACTGACTCATTCATTAAATTTTTAAGCTCAGGCAACTTACAAAAATAACATCAACCACATCTGATGTTAACAGTTTCACTGTGTAGCTTTAGGCATGCATAAAGTCATGATGGTTAACATTTCAGTTTGAAATCTGTAACTGAACAGCCCTTTTATTTGAGCTTTCCTTTTTCTACAGAAATGTTGTTTTTAAAATCTGGATACTGTATTTGTAAGTAAATATATCACACGCTTACATATTTCAGTATGTTTGAAACTCATGCCCTCTGGTGAGATCCTTTTGCATAAGTGCAGAAGTAGTGCCTATCTCCTGCTCCTTGCAAATAGATGAGCAAATTCTACCTTAAGGACTGAAATGTGCGTTCTCAAAAAAAACTTAATTAGTTAAGAGACAAGACAGACTTGGGGAGCCTGGCTTTCAAGCTTAATGTACTATTTTAGACAAGCCTGTAAATATTTCCACTTCAGTCCCAACTGTGTGAAAAGAAAATATTCTCTTTTCTACTCCAGAAAGTTCCAGAGTAATAGACTCAAGAGAGTGTGTGAAGTGTTACAACATTACCTTGAAAATTAATAAAAGAAAATTGGCATGCTCAAAAAAAAAAAAGTCTGATACAATGAGGCGATCTCATATCTGCTCAGTCAGTAATGACTCAAATCAGAAGAAAAAGATAATCAGAGTTATTCTAACCAAGAGAAATTGAGGCCATTCTAGAAGTTGGTTAACAACGTTTGCAAGTTAATTTTCCTAAGACAATTTCTGAGGGACTTGGGACATGTTTATGTTGCCAAGAAATGGAAGTGACATTGAAGTGTGGTGCCAGTCAGAGCAGTGCTCAAGAAAGACATGAATTAAACATAAGACACAACAGCTATGAATGTGAGGTAGCAGAAAATTTGCTGCTTTAAACCAGGTCTCTTCAAGTGCGTGACACTGGTTTTGCCATTTGAAGAAAATAAAGCTAAACCATGTAAAAACTACAATGAATTTTCTTCCCTGAAGGGCAGTCAAGCCCTAGCACAGGCTGCCCAGGGAAGGGGTTGAGTCACCATCCCTGGAGGGGTTTAAAAGACATGGAGATGTGGCACTTGGGAACATGGGTGAACAAGGTTTATGGTTGGACTCAACCTTAAAGGTTTTTTCCAGCCTAAATGTTTCTATGATGAATGGAAGAGACAGACTCCTTAGAGCTGCCAGAAAAACAGGAGCTCTTTTTGGAACAAACCAGAAAAGACATGGAGGACGTGTATGCAAAACTGCAAACTGAGCTTCCATGACAGTAAACATTCAACCTTTTCAGGAAATTATTGTTTCACACAGATAAACTCATGCTAACAACAAGGTTTCCCAACCCTCCTTCCCTCTCAGCCTCCCACATGTCCAAGGATACATTGACCAGGAGAGTTCCTGACGTCCTCTCCGGGTGCTGCAGTCGTGTTCATCTTCTCAGCGCTGGGGAACTGGCTCATCAGCTGGGCCTGGAAATCCTCCCTCCTCTCGTACTCCTTGCCACGGTAGATGAACACTTTGTTCTGCAGGGAATGAGGAGGGATTGCCTGGGTAGGTGGTGCTGAGGCAGAAGTTGTGTTTTCGTGGCAATCGGCACAAAGACACAGCAGCCTCCAGGTTTTGGAATGGGTGTTTCTGTTTTCTGAGCATTAACCAGCTCTAAAGCCAAACACCATTTTGACTAGGGCCTGGAAAGCAGCACTGACTCTCCAGAGATTCTGGACTCAAATATTTATTATTCAGAAACAATAACAGTGGTTTAACACCAGCCTATCATTTCACTGTTTCCCCAAAATTTTCAAGGCAACTTTGGCCTTTAAACTTGGGAAGCAGGGCCCTTATTGCTCTCCAAGCATGAAGAAAACCTGCCTATTCATTGTTGTATGTAAGAGAGGGTTTTAGTAGTAAGAAACATCACATTTTTAGGTTGTTTTTATGCTCTGAACTCATGCACTACTGTGGTAAAAACAATGTCCTTTTAAAAAACAATCCAGTTGTGCACCACTTCCCAATTTCGTCAGGTTTCTTTGAAAAACCAGACCCTGTGGAGCCTAGATTTCCCTCATAGTAGTCAAAACCAGAGAAAAGTAAAGAGAGTAGATTCAGTATATTTGAATAAAACCAGTTCAAACTTACCATAATTGTTCTAAAGTAGAAACTGTTGCCATTCAGGAAAAAATTTAGAGCAGTACAAGACACTTGGTATTGAACATGTCAGCTCAAAGCATATTAGAGGTCAAAAAGGGAAAATGGACATTGATCATGAGGAAAACAGGAAAACAAAGGAAGGATGAAAAAAATGAATTAATCAAGTTACCCTTAAAAATGTTGGGAATCCTTGGCCATAATATCCAACAGCAAAATAGTCTGGTTTAGGCCTCAGAATTTTCATGATGTTTTCATAGAACTTTGCTTGCTGGATCTGAAAGCAAAACCGTCTGTAGTTACTTGTGTTTGGGGGTTTTATCTATGCATTTTTAACCTCTACAACACATGCAAGAGCTATCAGCTGGTGAGCTACAGCAATAATCAGTTTTCACACAGGGTGCTGCAGGAGGACATTAAACACTGTTTACATCTATATGCAAATATAATACACAGTGAAATGGGTATGGCTTCAGCTTTAACATTTGACCTCAGAATTGGACTTACCCTTAACTTAGGAGAAAAGCCAACAAAGTGATCCCTGGCCACTGATAACATTACTGGAAGAAGACATTTGGAAAAACTCCCTGCCTCAAATGTTTCCCAAGGTATGGGATCAACTCCAGTTTTTACTCTAGGCTCATTTTAAGGGGACACACCATGTAAAGGGCTTAGAACAAGTTCTTCCATAAAATACCAAGTGTCATTTATGTGTTACGTCTGTGAGAACCCAGCACTGTAACTTAAACTGGTAAAAATGTTATTTAGTTCAAGATAAAACAGAGCAAAAGAAGCTTTCTTCATACACAGCACCATTCAGGGACATCATGTTTTAATTCCCATTTTTTTTTTTTTTTTGAGGAAGTTTCAGGGATACCTATTGAATGAGCTATAAACAATTGTAAAAAATTATACAAATATGAAATATTGGGACTAGAAAAAAAAGTTTTGTGGGGAATGGGATCCTTTTTTGATTAGTTCAATTTTAATGAAAACAAATACCTGAATATTTTACTTTCTTTTAAAATTCTCCTTCTATCCTTTGGACCTAGCTCTAATTCCTTGTGCTATAATACTTCCACAGTCCTAATTAGGATAGAATTATTCATGCTTGTCAAGATCCAAGCTGCTAGAATGCAAAGAAAAATTTAGGGGGAAAAGTTCACCCAGGTGTTCTTTCTACCCTAGGGCACTACAGAGGCTTCAAAACGTGGTCTTTAAATTTCCCTAGGTTTATGTTCCCATGTTTATTTGATCTACAGACATTTCAAAATACCTCAATAAACAGATGTTCATGGAACTTTACCCAACAGTTAATTTATGAACCTTTACCACTGGATTGCTACAGTGAAACAGGAACTCTTCAACAAATGAATTAAAAATCCATTTTAGATCACAAGCTCACAGGCAGCTATGCTGTTTGAAAAGCACTAATTTCTGTGACTGCAATAATTTGAAGATCTGTATATAATCTTACCAAATTTTGACTTAGAAGTTCATAGTCAAAAACCTCCTTTTCATATTGCTCTGCAAGTTCCTTGCATAAAGATATGGCTTCTTCCCACATCTGCAATGCAACCACAGATTCAAAAAGTAAATGCTGTACCAACAAACAAGTTCTCAACACATTAGATTTTAACTGCAGTTTTATTGATCATGCTGTCTTTAAAGTGCAGTCATTTATTAACTGCACATTTAGAGTAGAAGACTCAGGGCAATCATAAACTTAAGGAAAGCAGATTAATGTTAAAAAATAAAAGTGTTTTATGATTCATTACAGGAAGGATTAAGTAAACCTACTTTATTATCAGAGTAACATTTTTTTAAAAATCATCTAACCTTTCAGATACATTAAATAAAAAAAAAAAAAAAGAGTAAATCACTGAGGTGATAACATTCAGAACATACCCCAAGCACAGAGCAGTTTATGAGTGGACTGACACCTGCCTATCCTTAAAACACACACCATTTAACAAAATATCCTGCAGCATCCATAACCACAGGGAGCCTTGTCTAGGACAGCTAAATAACTACAAGAGCTAAATTTCCACTTGCCCAGAGGAGCAGCTTTTCCTTCCACACAATTTTACATCTGCCAGTGACAGTGACTGGCACTGAAATACCAGGGCTGCTTTTCTCATCTGCTGTGGGCACTTCACCAAAGTGGTCTCAAAGCAGGAGCAAACTCCCTCTCGTGAGGATATTTCTCAAATTCTGCCTCCTCACCTGCTCAGAAGAGACAAAGGAGGCCCTGAGCAGAGCTCTCTGCTGCTGAAGGACACTGCCAGCAGCACATCAGGCCATTGTCACACGCTGCCAGGTGCTCCTTGGCCAGGTACCCCTGACCCTGGGTGCTGCAGACCAGGAACTGGGAGGGTTTGGTTCTCCTGGGACAGTGGGTGGGCACTGCTGCACTGCAGCTGCTGCAGATGCCAACAGAAACCTGAGAGGCTGAAGCTGAAACTTTCTGCCTTGTGAATTATAGGAAGGGCTCCTTTTGCAGAAGCAGAAATGAATTGTCTTCTCCCTTTATACCTTTGGCTGCAGCTGAACAAGACATGACGTAAAGGTTGTATTGGGTCATGGGATTAATTATCTGGCACTGCAGAGTTTCTTCCTGCTTTGTAGTCCTTTGCTTTATTTCTCAGCTCTAATGCCATTGCACTGACAGGTAATTTTATTAACATTTTTTTGGTCTTAAATTGAACTAAACTGTGGTACTGAGCACCAATCTACTACATTTTAGGTTTAGGATACTATTCTCTGTCCTCTCTGAAACAAATATGTCTATTTGAACCATCTGGATTCTTTTGAGATAAGGGCTGACTGGTTTAGAAATGGAATCTGTGTAGTCCATACTCTTTTCTTTGTAAGGGGAAGGAGATTCAACATTTTTTATTGCATTTTGTTGGTGCCTGACAGAGATGCTTGTGACAATGTACTGAGACATTAGCTCTTTCTCTGTCAATGAGGTCATGGAAAGAACATATTCCTATGGAACAGATATCTCTGGGAATAAGCCTCCAGGACACAATTTTTACTTGACCCACATTTCAAAGAAGCTTTTCCTCACAAATGTTTTATACAGGGCACGTTCATTAAACAGGACTGCTCAGAGTAGCACAGCAGAAAGGTTTGGAGGGGAAGAACTCTCCAGACCTACCTTTCCTTTGTCAAAATATTCTATGATCTTTTCATACAAATTCTCTTTCAGGTGTCTGTAGGTCTGGGAGCACTGGAACTCTGTTGACATGACTTGGGGTGCACACTGCTCATCTGACCACTGAGAAGGAGAACACATCAAAAAGAATTTTCAAGTTTAGTGTTTCACATCAAAGTCTCCCCTCCAACAAGGTCTGTTCCCCTGGGCTCTTCTAAATGTTTTCTTCCTAAATATTTTTTATCCATCCACACACAAACTGGGAAAGGCACAGGGGTTGCATCCACTGCCTCTTCAGACAATGCTGTATTTCACGTGATAACCAGCACTAGATCAAATCTTTAAAAAATATTTTAAAACATTATACCTGCCCATCCTTTCCCCACTTAAAAATTTTATATAAAAATCTACGTGAGAAAATTAGTTCCTTTTTTCCCCCCAATGGTATCATCTTGATTGACTTGATTTAGATTTTGTGTATTAAAATATTTCATATACTGTTTGTCTATACCAATATAGACAATATATCTCGTATTTGTATGATCATAAAAAATCAAAATTATGTTTAAGCAAAACAGCACAAATTAATATAGTTCTGCAATAAAGTAAATTCCATAAGAAATATCAGATTTTTGCTGAAGAACATGTTAAGTTTGAATGTCCCCTTGTAATGGAAATTGATCTTACTAACCATTTTAATTGATACTGTCCATTACATTAGTAAGGAACAATAGTTATAAGTAAAAATAATTAATTACCAGCTACAAAAGAAAGCCCACATAACATGTTTATGTAATCCATATAATTTAAAATTAAAAGCTAGATGTCCTCTTGTGATAGCTGGAACTATGCTTAATTTTTATAACTGTTATGTTTAGGGTAGTAAGAAATTACCAAAATAAAAGCTACATTTGTACACAATGTTCTCACTGTAAAGGAAAACTATTTTTTCTACCATATTTAGTTTCAGCAATATATGGCTTTTAGTCACCTACTGAAAATTTAATTTCAACAATTAATGTTAATTTTGTACGACCTACTGCAGGATTTCTAACTAGAAACTTGAATACCCTGGTGGAAAATAACTCAGAGATTAAAATATTCACTTAAGACTATCAAATTGAATACTGCAAAAGCTTAATTATATATTGAGTTTAGAAAATCTAACCTTCAGGAGCCACGTATGGAGTAGAAGGGTATATGCTGCTTCTGTGTAATTCTCACAATCTAAATGAAGATCTCGCAATTTGTACAAATACCTGATAGAGGAGAGAGCGAGGATTAGCTGGAGACTGGCATGAGTGGAATACTGAGTGTCAAAACATTCCAGATAACAGGAAACTCCGTGGATGTCACACTGTGACTCCCCAAAGGCTCCTCAAGGACACTGAGGGGGACTGAAGCTCTGCTCGCACTTTGCTGTGCTCCCTTTGTGTGCTGAGCCTTGGTGAGGAAAGGAGGAGAAAGAGCCATCCTCTCCTGAGAGCTGTGCTCAGCTCCTCCTCAGGGAGGAGGGATGGCCGAGAGACCTCCAAGGCCAACATTCACAGAATCACAGAATCACAGAATAAGGAGGTTGGAAGAGACCTCTAAGATCATCAAGCCCAACCTATCCCTAACACCACAACCAGACTATAGCACCAAGTGCCAAATCCAGTCTTTTTTTAAACACATCCAGAGATGGTGATTCCACCACCTCCCTAAGAAGACAATTCCAGTATTTTATTATTCTTTCAGTGAAAAATTTTTTCCTAATATCCAACCTAAACCTTCCCTGATGTAGCTGAGGCTGTGTCCTCTTGTTCTGCCAGTTGCTGCCCGGTGGAAGAGACCAACCCCACCTGTCTAAACCTCCCTTCAGGGAGCTGTAGAGAGCAATAAGGTCACCTCTGAGCCTCCTCTTCTCCAGGCTAAACAACCCAAACTCCCTCAAACCTTCCTCACCAGCCTCGTTGCCTCCTCTGGACACACTCAAGCACCTCAATGTCCCTCCTGAACTGAGGGCCCAGAACTGGACACAGCACTCAAGATGTGCCCTCACCAGTGCTGAGTATAATTGCAGGCACACCTTCTTCATGGGCACAGATGCAACAACAGCACATCACGGGAGGAAGCAGAAAGTGGAAAATACCAGCCCAGAAAGGCAAAGCAGTCCCTGGGGGTGTTGCAGGCAGAAGAGTTGCTTTAGGTTGAATTTCTCCTGGATCCCTGTGGCAGCATTGGTGTTTCCAGCATGGCCATTGCCCACCATGGAGCTGAAGCTGCATCTACAGCAGCCAGGGAGAAAATTGCATCCATGCTTCTATCTCCCACCAGGAGTTTTGAGATACAGGAGCTCTGACACCTTGCTGTGGCAGTCCAAGGCACTCCCATTCCCAGTTCCAGCCCCACAGAAACCTTCCCCATGAGCAGTGACATCTGAGGGAGCATTGTTCCCCCTGGCTGCTCCAGCTCACAGCACCAGGGTGAGCCCTGAGTCACCTCCAGGGCTCGTTTCAGCTGGGACTCTGGGCTTTGTTCTGCAGATTTGGCAGGAAAGGACGGCAGAAAACAGGGAGCTTTTGAAGCAGCAAGATCTGATGCAGCCCACATGGCAGAACTCTTGGAGACAGCAGAGGCCATGCCACATCTGCAGGAATTTGCCACTGGAGACAGCAGAGGCCATGCCACATCTGCAGGAATTTGCAGTTGCCACAGAAAATGCCTCAGCTGTAACCCTGCCTGTGGAGTGTTGCATACTGAAGGAGACTCAGCAGATTGGGCCATTCTACAAAACCAGAATGTTTTCTCTGCTGTACTAAATGAGTGATACATTCTCCCTCAAACCTATCTGCACTTTCTTAATTTTAAATAATAGACAATGAATGTTGAGTGATTTGATCAATTAAAAGTTAATTTTTGTGGGAAAAAATTCATAGCACAGATTTCCAGTTGCTGAAGGCTAAACTAATAACAGAGTGAGAATGCAGATGAGGCCAGGGCTGCCACAGAGTCATTTGGGATGGTAAAGTAACAATAAATACAGAAACCCAAGCATAATGATAAAACCAAAACTCAGAAGACAATATTAATTGCCCTCTCCAAAGGAATCCAATAGAGTGGTTGCCATACCTGATGTACATCTCTTCACGGTTAATGTTCTTGTAGAAATTCTAGAGACACAAATATTTAAAGTTACCTCTTAATGTCCTTTAAGAAAATGCTATACATATATATATAAAATACACATACACACATAGACTGAGGTTTTGCTTTCCCTGGTAGTTAGAAAGCACAGACAGTGTGAAATGTAGATTATTTACAGTCTATCTGAAGTTTAAACCTGGAACTACTTCTTCAATTAATATTTTTATTAGTTATATGTATGGTTTTATACATACATATAATTTTCCTAGTTCATAATGGGATCATTACTGAAGGTTTTTGTATTGGAGAAGAGGAAAATATGGTTATCCAAATGCATTAAAAGAATAAACCAGATGCTCCAGCTACACTTGGTGGAAGCTGGTATGTGTTGAAGCAGATGTGTAGCACTGTAGTTATGGAGCATTGTTGTACAATTCCTCTAAAGGGGCCAGTTCCAGGAATAAAGCTAATTTTTTGTCACCATAGCATGTTTGCAGGAATGCAAGTTGCTAAGGCTGTGCAAAATGGTCTGACAAGACCATTGATGGTATGACAAGGATGTTCTCTTGAAGAACTGCAGAAATTTACCCCACGTTGCACAGTGATTACTGAAGAACAGAATGTGTAAGTGTCATACTTCAAAGATGGGAGAGGATCCTCCTCAGCTTTGAGGAATTTCCTGGTGGAAGGATCTCTCTATGCAATATCCTCATTACAAAACAGGAATAGAAAAGAAGACAGAGTGGCCTAGGATGAGATCAGAGCCTCAAACCTCTTGGCACCCAACTGCAAAGGTGCCTTGCAGGTTTCCTGCCAGCATTTGGGAGCTGTAACTACTGAGATGCTGAAGCAGCAAGTGGGTCAGCTCCTCATCACAGTTCGACTCTGACAAGAACTCACTGTCCCATTAAGCCTGTACAGGCAGGTGAGCAGCAAACTTCCTTATTTATCCACAGAATCAAAGTGAATAAAGTGCACAAAGCAAAGTTTTCAGTTGCTTTCAGACTCCGTACAAAGAGATGTAAAAATCTCTTGCTGCAGAGTTTAAATCACTACAGAACATTGCCACCCGCTCCTGCCCCCAGGAAGATTTGTCTTCCTGTTCAATAAATGGACTCTAGTCCTGTCCCCTCCTCAGGGGGACTCTCCTGGATGCTCCAGAGCCAGGACAGGACGTACCAGCAGGTTGACGGTGCAGCTCATGCGGTTGTCCTTGCTCTCGTCGCTCATCACGGCGCGATAATCCAGCAGCCTCTCCAGGAGCCCTCTCACCAGGCTCACAAAGCTTTCCACCAGGCTGCAAATGCCAGGGTGCTGCTTGGCACACTCTGTAAGGCTGCAAATGCAGAAATATTGGTACAATTCTGATGGCAAGTACTGAATTAGGTCTAAATCAACTGCAGAATGCGCTGGAAATTCCCTCTGTGAGTCGGTAATTTAGATATTCAGAAGAAAAATGGCATATAAATCAAATGGAAAAAAAAAAGAAAAGAAACATTTACTTTTCCTTTATGAAAATGACTTTGAATTGAGGGGCAGCAGCTCTCTGGCCACAGAGAGCAGGCACAGACTTTCCCAGGCATTGTCCTGGGAAAGGCTGTGAGAAGACCAGAGAAAAGAATGAGAAACAATTCTTATCTCCACTTGCTGCACCTCTTGTTGTGAACATGTGGAACATGTTATGGAGATTTGTTTACTAAAGGGTGGTTTCTTAATTGGCCAGTGGTCATGGTGTTTGGATTCAAGGACCAATTAGGTTCACCTGTATCATGACTGTCTCTAAAGTGATGGGTTTCTTAATTAGTACAGTATAATAAAGTGATAGATCAGCCTTCTGAGAAGCATAGAGTCAATGCTAATTATTACCCTTCAGGGACACCATGTTACAACATACCCACAGCTCCTGGACAGAGAAATCTCCATCTGTGTTATCACAAACTCAAGTCTCTGGAATGTCACACTATTGCAATAAACACTGCACCTTCCTTTCCTCAGCAAAAAATGCAAAAATGTTTTCCTCTCTGGTACATGTGAGTATAAGTTCAAAAGAACAAAAATTACAATTTTAGCTCAAAAAAGACATCACCAGAGTAATTTTACTTTGAGAATCAAGCAAACTTTCTGCAGATTGAAAAGAGCAGCTTGATCTCTTCTGATAAAAATACAGGAAAGGGAATTTTATATTTTGGCATCATCAATTTCAATTTACATTAACAAAACATTAGCATATACTGTTTCTACAAAGTGCTGAGGTGATTTAGGAGTAGAGATCTCACTTTATTGTCAGAGCTTTATTTTCAACATTTAACTGTTTAAACATCATTAAGTGTTTAGCTGCATCTTGTTAAGGAGTATTTTCTTTCTTTGCTTAAGAGAAATTATGTATTTCATTGCTTTTCTTTTGTTTCGTCTACTTAACATTCTGGTTTTCCATTGGGGTCCTCTCTGACAAACTGCATTTTTTATATATTATATATATATAGCTATAAACACACACACACATCACATATATAATTCTAGGTACAAGCACTGGGTCAGGCACAGATGCAGTTAATTTTCTCCAAGGCAGCCTGCTTTGTGTTGGTAGCTGGGAAGGTTCTGACCTCTCAGTGCTCAATTATCAATTGGGCTCTACATCATTGTTTTCCAAACACTCAGGCAAAAAAAAAGAATTATCAGTAAGCTTTATGCACAGTATTTTTTTAAACTCTTATTACCAAGTATACTCTTTTAATTAATAGGAAAACATTTTTTTAACTCCTTATAATTATTTGAATATTTTTCAGAAAATACATATTCATATTGACTTCAGTTGCAAAGAAATCATCAAAGCTCTGGCCTAGAATGGAGCCTCTGCAGAAAACAAAGGAATAAAGCTCCAATTCAAGCAAAGTAAAAGCAGAATCCAAAGTTTCTTCCTTGTATTGTGCAGCTGCAGTGGAGTCACTGTCCTGACACAGAGGGAATGTGTACGTGGATGTCTGAAAGAACATTTATGTTGTATAAGATAGGAGGGACAGAGGCCAGCAGATAAAACCAGAATACTCCAATTGC
The DNA here is from genome assembly GCF_048771995.1 of Taeniopygia guttata. Lineage (NCBI taxonomy): Eukaryota > Metazoa > Chordata > Aves > Passeriformes > Estrildidae > Taeniopygia > Taeniopygia guttata. Next base: position 14,542,321 of record NC_133038.1, on the reverse strand, counting down.
TCGTCTGACTGGTCTGAAACGGAAATATTTAATCAATAACTGGCACATGGCTTATAAAATGCACTGCAAATGGAATGGAAACACTAAAGGGGCTAAGAGCTGACAACTGACAGAAAAGGTTGGAGCACATTAAAAGGTGTTTGTGGGAAAGAAAGTAAGGAAGTTTCAGAAACACATACGAGACTGGAATATTATACAGAAAAATGGTGTGATTTTACATCTACAAGTATCAGAAACAGTGTGAGTCACTAATGAAGGAAAGTACAGCACCATTCAAGTGACTATTATGGATTTCTGCCACAGGTTCCCTGGGAGTTACAGCAAACAAGGCAGAGCTGTGAACGTTCCTGGAGTGCACAATGAACACAAGGCACCAAGACATCACATTTCTTCCCAATGCAAGCTAAAAAACATTGACATAAACCACAAACTATTGCTGGGTCTCACCCAGCACGAAGTACATAACTCCAGTCACTAAGGAAAGGTGAACCAGAGTCCGCATAAAGAACTACAAAAAGTACAGGAGAGGAGAATGCCTGTCTCTTGAGGGAAGATTAAAAAAACTGTATTGCTCAGCTTTATGTAATCATCTCAATAAAAAGTACCAAAAAACTTCAGAAGCTTTTTTTTTTTTTTATGCCCAGCAGGGAGCAATAAATCTTTGAATTTTTAAACAGAGCTTGAAAAAATTAGAAAATTTTAAATTAAAAAAAAAATTGCAATAAAGCTTGAGAAAAACAATTGCATAGCATGGGCCACTGCAATGATGGGGAACTGGAAATCTGCCAAGTGCCATTTCCTTTTGTGCCTGTATTAGGAACTAAAACATGCCAGAGCTCATTTTCTGAGCCTGAGGACACGTGGCATGGCACAACTTGTGCACTGATTCTCCTGGATTTCCCCAGGCAGGGCAGCCCTGTGTACTCTGTGTACTCTGCCTGTGAGAACAACCTCTCACCTGTCCCACATCATCCCAGGTGGGACATCACATCCCTGGGCACTGCCCAGGACAAGTCACAGCCCCTCATGGGCCACACCCACATTTAGGTCTAGGGACAAATACAAGGCAGTGCTTGATTAAACTTCTGCTGAACCTGTTTAATTTGTTATTATGGGCGTGGAGAAGTTCCCAGCAACCAGCAGTGTGGGCAGATGTTTGCAGAGGTGAGCAGAGCACAGCAGTCACTGAGTGCTGTATCTTCAGTGCCTTCAGGTGACACCTGGAACCGTGCAGGGGTGCAGAGAATTACAGGATAAAAAAAATGACCAAATTAATAAATATGGAGGCAAATTTAACTGGGTTGGAACAGCTGGAACAGGGAGTTGAGGACAGAGGCTTGAAATCCCTCCTTTGAAAGGTGTAAGTTTAGGAAGAATTAAACCAAACCAACTGAGAGAACAGGTCCTACTGCAGGCAGGTCACTCGCCTCTGCTCCAACACTCCATCTACAGGAGTCATTCAACAAAATCTGGAGATAAGATGAATTGTTGTCTTCAGAAATGTGGCAACTTTGAACTTGAGGCCATCTAGAAAGTGGGACAGTACCAAGGGGAAGAGCCAGAAATGTCAGAGCAAGAAGGGGGCCTTGCAAAGGCAGGAGATCAAAAGCTCTGTACTGTTTGATGGCACTCCTTGACTGCACTGCTGAAAGATGGGGTTTAACTGGATAGTGCCACTTTCCAAGAAAAGCTCTGGAATGGAAGAGCAAAGTGCAAACAAGGCAAGCAAATAATGTTCAACAGCTCAAAAAGAGTAAACTTCAAAGGGTCACATACACAAGATCTGAGGGAAGCTTTGCTTTCTGCATAGAAAAAGTCTCAGTTTGAACACTCTCTGCAGCTTTAAGGCAATGTAGTATTTCAAACTAGATGGAGACATTGTAGGAACGTCCAGAAATCATTGTATATGATAAACTGAAATACTGGGGTTGTTTACCCTAAGGAAAATCCTGAAGGAAACTAGACAGTAACATTCAAATTTGATAAAAGCTGGTGCAAAAAGAAACAGCATAAATAATTCTTTATGTCCCCTGTGTATGTACCCAAAGCTTTCATGGTTCATCTGATGAGAGATGTGACTTTGTAAAGACTGCTACCCCTACCCAGAAATACAACTCATACAGGGTAGCAGGTTTTGAGGAAGTAAAACATGCACACAGCATCACAAAGCCTTATTTAAATTCAGACCTGTCTGAATAATCCCTTGGTTCCAAATCTAGACATGTAAAAATGCAGGTTAGGTATAACTTCTTCATAATTTAGCTGAAACACAAAACAACAAAAAGCAGCCAGGAAAAAAATTTCAATGAGCAAAACTGTAATGCCAGCCAGGTGCAGCGAAGCATTATGGTATTTCCAGTCCCTTAATGAAAAAGTTGCTAGGATTCTATTTTGGGTTAGGTTACCAACCTGAGAACTGGGAACAATAAAACAGAAACACATTCTGAAGGCATCTGTTCTATTTATTCTCATGCACTACTTACATGGACTCAAACAACTGCATGTAGTGTTCATCCCCTCGTCCTCCTTCCACCTCATGATCCAACTTCAAAATGATTTCATTTTCAAACTAATAAAGAAAGAAAAATCAAAACACTGAGCAGCTATCCAGAGGTCAACACACTTCAACATGGCATCAAAAATGTACCTTTGTATAATTATGTTCCTTATTCCCAAAGGTTAAATGCTTGGGCATATTCTGGTGTGGGCTTTTAGCACAGCTGAAAGCCTGGACACAGATTTTCACAAGGCTTCCCCTGCACTAGGCAGAGGAGACACAAGCTCAGGGTCTATTGCAGCTACAGTCTTTGTCCTCGTGCAAACAACTGCACCCTGTTCAGAAGGTAGGAGAGATCTACCTCAGGGTTCTTGACAAGTCATTAACACATCAAGAGGCACAGGGAGAGCATTAGTGGAGACCTACATTGAAATAAAGCTCAGTTGCTTTACATAGATCTAATTATTAAACCACTGTAAAAATGACAGAATTCATTACTGTGCTAATGCAGCAAGTTTTCACGTTCTTCTTTGATACAAAATTTCACACAATTGTCAGTACATGAGTAATTCTGTTTCTCCCTGGAGTGTTTCTGTGTAATTGAGGGCTTTGGCAGGCTGGGATCCAGATCATCCCATCAGAGAACTGGAAGCCTCTCATGGTACAAAGAATTACTGTAGCATTTCAGACATGGTTCTTTCAGATAACTGCAATGCAAAATATTTTACCTTATTTCAATATATCCTCATCAAAACATTCAGCTCTGAGCTGAAGAAGCCAAGCCAGGGCTATACAGAGAAAACAGTCCTTCCTCTTAGAGCACCAAGCTCTCTTCAGATGTGTTTTTAGAGTTCCTTCAGAGAACTCTAAAAGAACATGATATTCTAAAGGAAAATGTTACTAGATATACTTCCTTTAAGTAGGTCATGATTCAAACTCTCTACCCAGAAAAATAATTCATCATTTTACAAGAACAAAGGCCAAACTTTCTTTCCCCTCTTTCCTCCAGTGTCCAACCCAGATCTATTGGCCACCTTGATCCTGCAAACTGCTCTCGAGGCAGAAACTGAAGTGGCTTCTGCTTCTTTCAAGGAGCTTTGAAACAGCATCTTGAGCAGCCAAACTTCTCCACTGCTCACACAAGGAGCAAAACGTGGGCTCAGAGCAGTGGCAGCACAGGCACACTCTGCTCTGGAAAGGGGCAGGGAGGAAGGAACCATTTCCACCACTTTGTTACTTGCAGGTTTTGCTGCTCTCATGTTAATTCTTTCTCCGTAATTGGAATACAAATGAAAGACTGCCTGTTGAATAGAATATGCTAATATTAGGGAATAAAGAGCTATCCTTGAAAAATAGCTTAACAGAAAAAAAAAATAAAATTGCTCTGTCTCATCCTGGCTGAAATAGAAGTTTAAAGGGCTCTGAGTTAATTTTTATGTGCAAGCAGGATGCATATTAAATATTTAATGTGTGTAGCACAGGTGCATGGCAATTTCAGGACAAGGAAATATTGAGCAAAACTATCCAATCCAGCCATTTTCTGTGGGCTTACTGCAGTAAGACAAATCTGTGAATATAGTGCAGGTCAAGCACCAGTTAAATCCATCTCTTAAATCCTTCCCAGTACTTATTCAGCAGGTAGAGAATTGATTATTTCTCAAAGAGGCAATATTTTCACATTTCAGGATCTGAACAAAAAAACTCTTCCTAAGCATCTTTCCAGCAGTTTCTCAACAACCTGCAGGAAGTTAAAACATCAGTTGCTTGGCTCAAATGAAAAGTTGGCAAAAATACAGAATAAAGTTTTAAAGTTTCTGTGCCAATTCTGGAAAGTGTCTTTCTCCTCTCACTTAAACAGAGTGTGCCTAATTGTCACTGGCACCAATTTAGCTTTAAAACACCTGCTTCTCTAATAGATCCAAGGAATCTCCACTTGGAAAACACATCCATGTTTTCCACATGGATCTCTCTGAAACACCAGGCTGTACAACCCAGCCCTGCTGCTGATCTCACATCCTTCTGAAACCTTACAAATAATGAGATTTTGAGAGCTGAGAGGAAGAAATGTGGCTATTTACAGCAGGTGGATCTGCTGTGCCAGAGGAACTTGCTGAGGACACCTGAGCCACCCTCTCAGTCCCCTGTGAGAGCTCAGAACAGCAGGACACTGCCCTGGAGTCAATGTCTGCCCTCTAACAAGGAGTCTGGAAACCCAAGTGCACAGCAGCAGCCAGCACTGATTTCTGACACGGTCCCACAGCAGCCAGGAAGGAAAGCAAACACAGAAAACTTCCCCAGATGGCTCCAGCAATTGGCAGAACCCATGAGAGATACTAAACTGAAAATACTAAACACAAACAGAATGATTTATTTGAGCATAAATATAAACACAGATGAATTAGTCTTTCCTAAGCCAAGTTAAATCCACAATGTAACTCAATTCCATGTTTATTTAAATGATATTTTCATTTACTCTGCAAAGAGCCAATTTTCCTTGTTTATTTGTTTATTTGTTTCTTTAAGCAAACATTTTCTAACTCCTGGTCCCAGATCACAGCTAGAACAAGCAGGACAATGTCTCTTGATGATGTGTCTTCCTTTGGGATAAAATGCATAATAATGAAATCAATAAAATGCACAACCTGATCTTTCAAGGAAAGGAAAGGTGGGTTATCAGCATTTGGAGGATGGGACTTTCTTAACATATGAGCAGTGAGCTTGTCTCACATAAGCAAAGAGCTGCTCTTTATTTGAAGGAGAAAGGAATAACATTTAGAGGACTGAGTCTATCCACAGACACTGAGAGATTAATAAATTTGCTTTCCAAGATTCCCAGCTCTCTGAGCTCATGATAGGCAGAGCCTCCATAGCTAAAATTAGTAGATATTAATGGCTCCCTCTCTACATCTTCAATTAGAGTTAAAATTACGAGCTTATGTAACACTGCTCTGGGTGAATGGAAAATACATGTGCAAAGCAGAAGAAAGGATTGCAAGAAACTGTGTCCTACACTTACATAGAGATTCCAAGCCATTACATATATTTGTAGAGCAATTCATTCTTGAGATAACCACAGGTGGAATTTTGTTTTCTCTGGGATTAGACAATTTCTTAGAAATAGCTAAATAAAATAAAATTCTTGCTGGATAAATTTAAATTACTTTCTATCCTTACTGCCTGTATGTTGTATACATACAGCAGGACACAGCCCCCAGATCCAGCACACCTCCTGTGCCCCGCAGAACAGAGCCCTGTCCAGGCAGAGGGATGTTAATAGAGACAGGATTTTTGGGAAACGTTATTAAAACATGTTGGAGGTACCAGACAAGATCTGGTTCCTGTGCTGGTACAGTCTCAGCTCATAAAGATGTTTCTGTTTGTGATTTCCCCCCCTCTTCTCTCATTAGAGAAGATTAGATTAGAAATAAATAATTTATTTTTAAAGTTCCACAAAATTATGTTTTAAGTGAATGTCATTCTGGGCTCCTGAGTGCCCCAGGCACTCTTGAAATAACATGTTGTCATTCTCAAAATTTTATACTAAAGCTTTAAAAAAACCATCCTTTATACTACTAAATGTCAATTTGCAAATGAAAATTGCCCACTACCAAAACCTGGAGTTTATGTGTTTGTGCACCCAGTAATTAGCCATTCATATTACTTATTTGCTCCTTTAAATCAAGGTGGTAACAATTTTAACACATAAACCAATGTGCCTTTCCTTTAAAATGCATATTTAAAAAAACTTACCAGAATGGCTAAACTTACAGAGGCAAGTTTTTTATCTTAATTGCCTCATTGATAGCAAAGGAGAGGATAAACCCCGTGATTCTTGATGAGTAAATGATCCCAATTCCTAAAGCAGAACATTAGAGTCCAGTGAGACTCAGCTGCTCAATTATGAAATAGTTTTTGCACCATCTGATGAAAACTCCCCCTTAAGCTGCAATAAACCAAATGTCCTTGTTCCTTGGCACTGTAAAATACCACCTGAAACTTCTTTTTATGGCAGGAGCAGTGATTCAGTGGGCACTGGAGTGCCTGGCCTCTCTCTCCCAGGCTCCCAGGCTGCTGCTCCTGTTAATCAGGCAGGATGAGTGATGGTTTTCAGGATTCCTGGGCTGGACAGATCTGAGTCTCTCCCAAGAGATGAGGTATAAGCCATGAGCAGGAAAACATTTTTAAGAAGGCAAATATAGGACTATCAGGACACAGAGGGAACAGATGCACAGAAACAAAGTGGTTTTTAATCTTGGCCTTGAACCAAAAGCTTTGCGCTGTGGAATACAGACCAAAATGGAAATTCCATCTGCTCATTTGTTCCACACTTCATTGACACAGAAATGCCCCAAATGATTTAAAGTATTAAACATAGCTGGGTATATGTGATATTTATATTTACATGTGTCCAAAATTATGCCTTTTTGTTTGTCATTTTCCCTTACACAGATTGCTCTGAATTAATTATTTGTGTAACTGCAGAGCTGAATATCCAGTTTATAATTTACTGTGGGAGGCAGTGTGCAAACACAGAACAAGAGGATTCCATGCCCAAAGGGCTCGAGGAGAATGGAGATGTCACACAGGGATGGATATTCCACTGCCCAGGCAGACACAGCAAGCAGTGTCAGAAAATTCAGATTACAATCCCTACTGCCCCACCATCCCAAGTTCTATTGCATCAATAAAAAGATTTCATAGTAGTGACTTAAAAATTCTTTTTCCTTTTAAAAATGACTGCCACAAACACTCCAGGAATTTTAGTTCTCCACAGTTGTTTTTTTTTTCTCACAATAAACATTTAAAATGATATGGTTTCGTGATAAATCTAATAATATATAATTAACTATTCACTGCTACTCCTGTCAGAGACTCTGTATTAAAACCCGGAAGTTTTGGCTTACCGATATCTATGTCACAAGGAAGGGGCATAAGTAAATATTATTTAGATTATAGAGGATCCCTAGAGGTCATTCAGTTCTATCTCTCCTACTTAATGAAGGGCTGACTTCAATGTAAGTCTTGCTGCTCAGAACCTTTTCCAGTAAAATCTTGATTAAGATCCTGCAATCTCCCTGGATCTCTTTGTTATTCCATCTATTTCTTGCTGTCAATGCAACAAGTTTTGCCTAAGTCAAACTAAGTCACTCTGGAGATCCTACATTTGCTGTTTCTTTGGTTTTAATATTTGGAATTTCACTCTGTGTAAGCAGAAAAGCTCACTTGACAAACATTGTATGTGTGATATTTAAATGCATTTCCACACAGAGCATTTGTAATTACCTTTTTGAATTCTCCTGTCCTCTGATATTCACACAGCATCATGTCAAAGAAAATTGGGATCGTGGCTTTTCGTAGTTCAACTTCTGGAATAAGAGTCATTTCCAAGATGGGCCCAACCATCCCCGGAATAAAGCATATTTTATTCTGGCCTGAAACAAAATCAAAAATTGAATATTTGAAGACCAAACCACATATTTTTAGGAAGACATCTAGGAGCTACAATCATTTAAAGTAGTGTTTAAGCCATCTGTGTTGGTCAAGTCTTACAACTCAGTCACTTCATTTCTTCTCAGATGCTGGGGGCATGTGGATGGATACTGTCTCCTCCTAAGGTGCCAGAATGCAGTGCCAGGAATAAGCAGGAATGCCAGAGGAGTTGATATTTTCAGTGAAGAACTCAAGTTTTAAAGTTTTTGATATATCCTTATAAATATTTAGAGGAGAAAGTAATAAATTACCCTAAGAACCACCCAAATTCTACCAGCAGGACACAGTAATGTCACATGGAGTAACCTTCCTATGAAGGAGAAAACCATGACTGGCTTTTAGGATAAAATTAGACATCGCAACGATGAATCAAACCAACCAATACACCAAAATCAGCAGCAGTAACAAAAACACCATCCACAGAACTCAGCTGCTAACTCCACACTGAATTGTCTGGTAGCACCAGGGTTACATCAGCTGCCAAAAACACCCAAATGTGCCCTGGAAAATGGAGCAGAGCAGCAGCAAACCCAAGGAGCTGTGAGAGTGTCAGTGCTGCCCAAACCTTGTGAGGAGACAAAAATGTTCTCATCAACAGAGGTGAGACTTGTTCCACGCTCAGGAGTGCCTGAATCTGATGCTCCTCTCTGGTGTGTGCCATGTGAATTGTCAATGAGAATGACACACAAAAATGTTGCAATATAAAATGACTATTCTACCTCAGTTCAGTTAATAAGAAATTATCCCAAAGGAGTTAATGAGAAACTTTCAAAGGAGGAGCAGCAGAACCTGGCTAGATGACAAATGTAAAAATGTTTTGGAATTTTAATCAAAGCAAATTCCAAATCTGAGTCTCCTAATTTGCAGAATCATAGGTTCAGGCTGAGCAGTAACCTTCTCAGGGAAAATTCATCCAGTCTCAATCCTGCACAGTAAGGTTCTGAAATCTGATTTCGGTCATGTTTGAAATCTGAGACAAGGTTTTGAGTTCTCTTTTAAATACAAACCTGGCCGTGGTCCAACTGTATCTCGGCTCCAAGCTTAATCACAGGAATGAAAACATATTTTAAGTTCAAATAGCATACAACAAAAGCACTTCATGTCAGATGTTTTTAAATGGAAAAAACTATTATGTGACAGATTCAGTTACAGCGAAGCTCAGTTTGCTACTCACCGAGTTTGTACCACATGTCACGGATAGCAAAGCCAATTAAACGTCTCATATCTCCGTATCTGGGAGGAAAGGAATATGAAAGGTATTTTTATCATTCCTTTTTTTATCATTTACCACAAAATTAAAGATATAAGCTAAAGGATATATTTTACTTACTTGTTTTGGATTTTGTTGTATTTTGCATGGGAAAAGTTTTCTAGCTGTAGTGAATCTTGGGTAATAAAAGCCACAGCCAAATGAAAATAGTTGTTCCACAGCTGTAAATTGAATATAAGGAAATTATAATAATTATGAGGAAAGCAGGAATAATATTAAATGATGTATAATGCAGAATAATTTATGAAACCAAATGATGCAAACAATATGATATTTTTATGTTATGCAGAGATGTACATCACTAGTATTATGCAATTAGCAGAAAAGCAAGAAAGATGAATTTTAATAACCACTACTACACATTTGCTCTTAATAACAGAGCAGCTGAATAAATATTGGAACAAAAAAAATGATTCACATGACATTCATTAGCCAACAACATTAAGCCCTGAACCAAAGCACGACTTGGGGAACACGTTACATGCTGGTGGAGCTCACCAAACCAAGCTAAGGCATCTATGTAATTACACTGCATTTGAGCACCACTTCAAAAGGCATCTCCTGCCTCCTCTTCAGATCCTAATTCAACAGCCCTTTGTATGAAATTCCAGTGTAATTTGTGAAGAGCTCTCCACATGAAAGAAGGAAAAAATACATCCCTAAATAACAGCTGATAGTACTGAATCTGTACTTGAAGTAGACAAAAAGCCTCTGTGCTTACAGTGCACAACCCTTTATTCCTGAAAGCAAACTATTTGTTCTACAGACAATTAAAAACAAGCACTTCTCACACACTAGAAAGGGAAAAGAGAAACTTCCCTAGGAAATACAAATTTAAGGAAGGAAATACAATTTTCAGAAGCTTTTAGGCAGTCAGCAGCAGCTTTAAACACTTAAAAATGCAGCTGTAGCTAAAAGCAGTGGTAGGGCTCAGTGAGAGAGCAGAAGGCAATGAGGAACGTATCCAGTGGTGGTTCAAAGGATGGAACAAAACACGGGACTGAGCTCTTCATTTTGTAGGGTGCAATACAAGCCTGGCTTGGGAACCCCCACTAAACAGCCTGGAAACAAAATATTCCATCAAAAACTTTAGTGGCCTCTGCCCTTTGTAGCCTGGAAAACTCCAGTGTGCAAATAACCAGGAAAAACAGATCCCAACACACAAAACCACACCCAGAACCACAGACATTTCCCCTAAGAAATACAATTCTCAAACATCCTCTATAATTTGAGGATGATCCTGCTGTTAATTTATCCCCTGGAGGCTGTGCCCAGCAGAGCTGCTCCTCCCAAAGCCCTTGGAGGGCTCTGTGAGTGTGTGTGAGCACAGCTGGCTCTGCTGCACACACCAACCCAGCTCTACAGCCAATGCACAGCCTTGCTCAGCAGCACAAATGTTGTTTATGCCCTGAAAGTATAGATATTCTCAGTTCAGTCAGAGAGAAAAGGAGAGATTTCTACCAGGCTAAGCCTGGGAAAAAGTCTGAGAGGAATGTAAACTATTTATTATCTCTCTTTCTGTTCATATTATTTATAGATATGTTCTGCCACCGTGTGCTTTTCGTAGTGCACCAGTGATGTGAGATGTTTTTACTTTAAGACCAATGAAATTAGTCTTCATTATGTTCTCTATAAAAGAGAGACGTACTTGTTAATAAACGGATTCATTCTTTGCCTTCTGAACCTGGAGCCTCACTATTCACTGCCTCAACAGCGACATGAAAAGCCTGTTTTACTCTCTTACCAAATATTTTAAGAGGTTATTTTGGCCAGTGTGGAGTTTCTCAGCCCCTTGAGAAGCTGTGATTATTGATGAGCAGGGCACACACTTTGTATGTGTCAATTATAGCACCGAAATGGAAAATTCCTCAAATTGTCCTGGATTGTGGGGAGAAAAACGAAGGCTTATTCCCAAATGGTCTCTTATTTCATTTAACAGCTCCAAGTTCAGTGCCACCTTTGCCAGAGACACACCCCACAGACTCAATCTCCTTATTTATAAAAAACTTTTCCTTTCATCCTCAGAGTACCCCAAAATGACTGAAAAAATGGGATCCTTTTCCTTTCAATAGCATATTCAAATTAAGGGCTCACAAGGTTTTAAGCACAAAAACTCTACGCTTTAAAACTCTACGAGACAAAGTAGTCTCTCTGAAGTAAAAGAATATGGAAACAGATTTTAAAAATGCAAAAATTATTCTTATGAGACACATTTTGTTTTCTCTTAACGCCATAATAGAATTCCAAGGTGTTTTGGACATCTGCCGAATTGGAAAAGGTGGAATTAATTCAGCAGGAAATTTCCAGCCATCTCACAAAGAGATTATCCTAAAAATTCACCCAGGAGTAAAGGCTGCAGCCTCCTCCTTCAAAAACAACTGAAAGCTGATATTTGCTGGTGGAATGATAAAATACGAACTTCAAACTCTGTAATTTGATAATTTTCAAATGCAGAGTATCATAGATAATATATAAAAATATAACACTTTAATATTTCCAGTGTAGTTAATTCGAGCTAAATTTCCCAATGGTTTCATTCCCTATTAACCTCTGCATTGTTTCTGCAATGTCTGTCACATGTAGATTTTTACAGTGTGTATTTTTCCCCTGTGTGTTTGTAATGCCCTGAGGGTTTTGATTTTTGGGTTTCTAAAAGAAGATTTTAACATAAAAAATAATAAGCTGCACAATTCTGTTTGTGCATTGTGTTTGTTGGAATACATTTCATTACTGCTGAGTTATTAATGGAGCATAGCTCATGCAAGAAGGGTAGGAAAACACAAAAATAAGCATTTTCTTTCAAATCAGACTGACATTAGATTTTGGACTATGCCTTTTATAATAGAATTCTGTGGCATTGGTGATTAATATATGAATTACAATCTCTCTAACAGCACGGATATAGAATTATAATCCTTTCTAATGCCCTGTAAATGTAGTGCTAATGGAGGAAGGGAGGGAGGAGCAGGAATCAATAACTCTGCATTTCCAGAGCAGTGGCTCTACAACAGCTGTGTGAGCACAACAAAATGGTTTGGGCTGTTTGGGTTTGGTCACCCTGCCCTACCCTGGAGGTGTCAGACGCTGCCATCTCCAAGCAGGGACATTCCCGAAGGAATCCTGCTCAAAAGCCATGCAGGAATCCAGGAGAACCAAGGGTGGGATGGTCACAGGGCGGGTGTGTTCCCTCCCTGCATGGAAACCCCTCCTGTGCAGAGCAAGGCTCCAAACCAAAGGTGATGGAGCCAGGAGGTGACAGTGATGGCAGAGTGAAAATGCTCTGTCCTGAACAGGGCAACACCTTGCAGTGACATCAGCTGCCAACAGAAACAAAAATGTCCAGGAATCGTCCTATTTACCACAGATGGCACCTTCTCAGATAGCTGTTGAGGATGCCATGAATGTATTGCATAGGTACAAAAAAACCACACAGGTTTTGTTACAATTGAACCAAAGACACCAGGGTGACCTTCAGGGAACACGTTTTCAAAAATATATTCCACAATTTTTAAGATTTTTGTTTGTTTGTTAAGCCTCTTTTGAAGAGCCTATCTCAACTCCTGCACCCTGAATCCAGAATTTACACCTTTTGATGGTGTAGCTGTTCTGCCCTGCAAAAGCCCAGCTGCAAAGCAGTGGTCTGGATATGGCATCCAATCTCCACATTTGAAACTGGCAAATCCCTAAAGAGCTGTTACTTGATACAAACCAACAGAAATCCCAACATTGCAGCATCTTTTAAGACTGGATGTTATGCCAGTGGCTGAATTTCCTTTGTCTTCACCAGGAGAAGCTGATAATGAGACCTCCACCACCAGCACTCCCCGCCTCCAAAGAAAAGGAAACATCAAAGGCAGCCCACAACAAACCCTTGTGCAACTGCATAACTTGGTCCTGGCTGGGGGCACCAGTGCTGCAGACACTGCCTGAGACAGCTCTGCAACCAACCAAGAGAATCCTGGGGAGTATTATTTTAAATAATATTGGGAGCAAACAAACAAAAAAAATGGAAAGGAGAAAAATAAGCAATTTGCAATCACACTGATCAGAGTTTTTGTTGACGTGAAATGCAACAAAGAAGTCAAATGAGCAAGAAAACATTGATTGTCATGATCTTCAGGGGAAAGTCTAACCTTAGACCTGCTTGCCTTTTTTCCCGTATGCCATCAATGTATCTCCTTATATTCTCTCCTATAGGGTCATCCTGAATTGTCTTAGGCTGGAAATGGGGGTGTGTATTCTATTTCATCTGTTAGAGATGGAGCAGTTATCTGCTGCTCATTGGGCAGTTTTTTCTTTATCCCTCCCACAGCCAATCCTCCCTCCAGGAGATCTCTGCCTTTCATGGGCCATTAATAATTAATTATCTTCTGTTGATGGCCAGTGAGTGTCCCTGCATGGCTGAGAAAATTCCATCATCCATGGGGAGATGCTGTGCCCAGGGGAGGAGCCAAGCATTCCTACCTGCATACAATCTGACTTTGGAACCCCAAAGCAGCCTTTGCCCACTGCATTCCCAGAGGAGCAGCTTTCTTCCCCCTGCATTCCCAGAGGAGCAGCTTTCTCCCCACTGCATTCGCAGAGGAGCAGCTTTCTTCCTACTGCATTCCCAGAGGAGCAGCTTTCTTCCCACTGCATTCCCAGAGGAGCAGCTTTCTTCCCCCTGCATCCCCAGAGGAGCCCAGGCCCATCTCCCCCAGCCCTGGAGCTCCAGAGGAAAACTCCCCCCTTGTGCAGGATCCTGCTCCAGCAGAAGCACAGCTGGCACTGCAGGAGGGCTGAGCCCCCATGGGATGGGGCTGCTGCCACCCCCCTGCCCCACAGCCTGCCAGGGCTGCTCTGACTCTGGCAGGGGTTTGGTTCTGTTTGTACTATTGCATTTGTATTTTTAGTTTCTCTAGTAAAGAACTGTTATTCCTATTCCCATATCTTTGCCTGAGAGCCCCTTAATTTCAAAATTACACCAATTTGGAGGGAGGGGGTTTACATTTTCCCTTTCAGGGGAGGCTCCTGCCTTCCTTAACAGACACATGTCTTTTCACACCAAGACATGAATACAGAACCTTAAGCTAGAATACTTTCTACAGTTGCAAGTCTTCAGACTTTTCCTTGCAAGCTCTGAACATGTACCTGGAAGGACTGCTGCCAGCTCAGCTGCTCCAGCTCCACCTGCCAAGAGCTGCTAAACTGCTTCAGACAGAGCAACTGCTGAATTCATTCTTCAGAATCCTGGAGTGAGAAAATATTCCCTGCCTTTCTAGATAATCTGTTTCAATATTTAACATAACCTCTTTATATCTAACATAAATACAAGAAAATAACTTGTTTCAAATTCAAAGACACGAATAGAATAGAAACTGCTAAATATTGAGGGTTTTTACCTATTCCAATAATTCTTGCTGAAACTCCAGATTTCTGTGCATTAAATCCTCATGTTCCAGTTTATGCTCAGTACTGAAGAATGCAGACTCATGCATTATGCAAGATTCTGTCCCTGTTTGTACTCTAGGCACCATGAATATTGGGAGCTCTCCTTCACTCCTACTCCATGGTTTATTTTTGGTCAATCACTTAATGAAATTTCACTCTATTCTCTCCTGTAAAATTATTTCCACTGGAGCTAACAGCTTTGTTTTATCAGCACAACAGTAAATATTCCATAACAGAAGCCCTCCAGGCAGACCTGGTTTTGTTGTGCAAAGTTTTGCTGTGTGCTGACACTGGGCATGACCTCTGAGTGCCACTGATGCACTGAATCCACCCATGTGCACTCTGTGTGCAAACCCAGAAAAAAACCAAACCAAGGTGAACAACCCCACCCAGCAGGCACAAAACCTCGGATATCAGATGAATTTTTTTACCTCCAAGATCAAAGATGCCAAAGCCAAAGTCCCATTGTGGCCCTTGCTACCTGCCCGTGCGATGACAACCTCGGTGTCAGAGCTCTGGTTAGGGAAGGGCTCCCTGCCAAAATGGGAGGGTGGATCTGAGGGATGACTGTGCTAAGGCAGGAAATTTAACAGCCCTTCACCACTGTGCTGGGCAGGGGTTTGGGATTTTTCTCTCTATCTGACAGCTTCAGCATTGAACCTATGGCTTTAAGGCAATCTGAGCTCTAAACTGAAGGACTGGAGCCACCCTTGATCAGACAGAGCACATCCTTTCCCCAAATGGCCCTAAATGATAACACCTCTTTCCCTTCTACCTAAATCACATAATAAATGAAAAAAACAATTTATTTTACAAATAAGAAAGAGGCTGGGAACCTTTTTAACAAGCTCAACTAGAATAGCAAAATTTTTCTTCTTTGCATCTCTCTAGATTTAAACCACACTTTCTTAGATGCTCAACTGCTTCACAGTTGACTTGCTTTGTTTGCTTTGGTTGCCTACTACTTATTGCCATGCAACCACTCAGCCGAGTGAAAATCCTCAGATCTATTTCCCTGTGCTTTAAACAGCTTCTCAAATTTTTATTTTAATTAAGACGTTGCTCCAACTCTTAATAATCTGATCTGAGAACACCATCCTGCAAACTGTAAAAATCATGCACTTGTTTACAAAGGTGTGGCATCTTTTTATTTTAAATAACACTCTGACTGATTTGCATCTCGATTCTCCCCAGCCCACTCAGCTCCTCCTGCAGTGGGCTCAGGGACCTGCCCCAAACACACCCGAAGGCTGGGATGTGTGGGGCTGGAGATGAGGATGAACAGCCCATGTGAGCATCAGGCTGCAGCTCTTCACAAACATCAGTTCCACTCTTCCAAATTTTCTCTCAAATCAAAATAGGAAAAGCAAGTTTCTTTGTCTCATTCTCATTTTTTATAGGAATGTAAATAAAAATAGAAATACAGCTGCACAGTAGCTGTACTATAAGGTGAACTATTTTATGAAGTACAGGAGTTTCTCATTTACTTTGAGTTAACCACTGCTCAGGTTTGCTAACAGCCAAGATATATTAATACAAAAAAAAAACAATCTGTGGGAAATCAAATTTAAATTTATAATTAAGGATATTAGACAATGTGCTTTGCATTTTAGTCCAGTAGCAACTTTTTGAATAGGTATATTTAGGCAACTCTTAGAAGGTTTGCAGAGCTTTTATTCATGAAAGAAAAGTAAGGTAACACCTTGATTTGTACTTTAAAGTCTCTTATGAAGACTATAAGGGTATTGCAATTCTTTACAGGGCACCACTTATTTATTGAAACATTGCTTACCTTACTCAGGGCCTCCAGATATTTGACAAGTCATGAATAAAAGAGCATTAATGCATCCCCTTGAACTACAAGGTGCAGAGTTGAACTACAACATCCCTGGTTGTTTGAGAACCCTTTGGAAGGCACAGAATTGCCACAGGAAAGAGCTGAAATAAAGGCTCCAGAACAAACTGCTGCTTTTGTGTTTGAAAAAGGCAGTGTACACCTTAATAAAACTTTGACAGACCCAGTCTTTATTGTCTGTGTGATTTTGGTATACTGCAATGTGATGTCTTTCAGGCCTTTGTTACCCGCTTTTAAAAATCGCTGAGACATCGTGCAGTAAAAAGTGATCAAGTGCTACAGGAACAATAGGTTATAAACTGCTTGTTAATAAACTGATAGAGCCTAGGACAGATTATATCATAAATATGTCAAGGCCCTGAGAGTTCCTAACAGGGATATTTACTAAAAAAAATCTATTTTATGTTTATTGGAAGAAACATCTTTCATTGTGATTCCAAAATTTTAATTAACATAATATATATATATATTTGTATAATCATACCTTTTGAAAGTAAAACATTTTTAATGGAATAAAGCAGGAAAAGCTCTACATTTCCTACTTGAGGCCGATGTAATTGAGTATGAATCTTTTACCTTTCTTTTCACTACTGTCTTTCAAACTCTTCCTGTGTAACCACTTATGTGGCTCCTCTGCAGCTATTTGGGACCAAGGGGTTTTGTGTTGAGGACCAAGAGACCAATTCCCAAGCAGCTTTTAGCACAAGTGAAATAATTTAAAACAGTTTGAAATCTGTGAGATGAACCATAAAATATAAAACCCTGAACTTTATATAAAGGGTGAAACAGAATAACTTCACACACCATGATCAGGCAGCACTTAGTGACAAATCCTGAATCTAAAAGTATATTTACATTTTAACACCAATTTAATGAACGTGAAAACTATAGATATTTTCACTTTCATCTAAAGGCAGACAAAAATGGTAAAATGCATAATGAAACAGAATGATACTGAGCAAACAAAAAACTCAACTAACCCTAATTAAAAATGATTACAGAAAGAACTAATAAAAACAAATAGATGAAGATAGACTTGTCAGGGAAGACTACAAGTCAAAAATAAATTCTAAGTGCCAAATACTCTAGGAATCAGCAAGGTTAAGCTCTTTCTGTCCTACATCCACAGCACTGACATTGTTAAGGCTCTGTGTGTTATGTCTGGGATTCACTTGGCTAGCTAAGGGGAAAAAAAAAAGAGTTTTCTGTTTGCCAGTCCTGAGCAGAGTTACAGAAGAAAATACCCTGGTTTGGTGTCTTACCATAAAGAATCAAAGCCCAGCTCTGATGTCACACGGAAGGATGTCCAATCCTGCCCCACCCAAATGCACAGCCCATCTGAAACTGTGAATATCTGTCTGACACTGACACGGGGGCACAGCCCCAGGAGGGGCACCGGAGATGTGCACATGCTGCTTTGGCTCAGCTAAAAACCCCAAATACTTACTTGAACTTCAAAATTCATGTTCTCCAAAAATTTCTGGTTCATTGTCTCTGCAAATTTGTTGATGGCTCTCAAGAAGACCCTAAAAAAACAAAAAAGCAGTGATACAGATAAATGAATGTAACCTCTGGCAATCAATACCCACTGTGTGTGATACTGGTGGGAGCACATTTGGCATTGAGCACATTGGGAGCATCACACATGAACACAGCAGGTGACAATCTGGACAGTGGCACAGGATTTATTTAAGAAATTACACAATTTTTTTACCCACTACAAAAATTACACAATTGTCAAAAACATTTATCTACCTCTGCTGGAAAAGTCAGACAACAGAATTTCATTTTCCCTGCTGCACACTCTGCTGCATTCCTGAGAAAACAGAGCAATTCTTTTAAACCCAGTGTCACCTTCTGCCAAACTCAGGTCATTCACAAGGGTGGCATCACCTCCTCTGGGGGTCTGACAGCTGAAACAGCTCCTGTGCTCACATCATTACTTAGGAGCTGCACTTCAAAGATATAAAGTGCAGCTTTTCAGTCTTCTCATAGGTGGAGAGGGCAGGACAACACCTCTGCCCACCTTCCTCCCCAGGTGGATTATAAACACATTCCAAACAGTGAAAATAAACATTCAAAATACCATAGTTACTTCTTCCAAGAATAAAACCATGAGCATTACCCCCCCCAGCTTGAAAAGCAGCACCTATATAAGCTCTTGCTTAATGCAGCATGATAAAGTCATGTTTCTAAATCTAATTTCTTTGTCTGACTTCCCAGCACGGGACATTCGTAAAACAAAAATCAATTGTATCTTTAAATATTTATAAAGTTTATTTTAATAATTCAGTTGTTTTCAAAATTGGAAATTGACTGAAAGTGATAATTTTCCTCCACTTCATAGGTAATTTTTTAAAGCTATTAAGTGGAAATATTTCTGTGGAAAACACTGTAAGGGCAAACATAATGGTGAACACAAGGGAAAACCAATCCTAATTTTTCAAATATAATGATTTGCTTTCACCAAGATACTCCCAGTCAAGAAAAAAATCTAATAGTTACAACAGCCAGGTCCAGAAATCCCCACCATCTCAGTGATTAGCAACATCAGAGAAAGCAATAATTCAATAATTAGGATTATCAGCAAAAGATTAAGAAACCACAGGATAGCCAGGGAATGCTGTGCTGAGTTCTCTGTGGTGTTTTGATGTCCCATCTCAAAAGGATAAACAAATAGAAAAATAGAGAGGAAACCACGCAAATAATTGTGACGCAGAAATGACTTTCAGTCAGTGTGACAGAGGAGGGAGGTGCCAGGATCCATGAAATCCAAAGGAGTGTGGGGATGAGAGGCTGAGTGCTCACAGCTTCTCAGGGAAACACCAGAGAGCCCTGAACACAACCAGGGTGTGCATCCAAAATAAGCAAACCCAGGTGCCGTGCTAATCTTGCTCACCTCTGCAGCTCATTGCTACAGGAGGCTGCGAATGCCTGGATTTTATCCTGGCTCACAAGTGATCAGACACACCAAAGACTAAACTGAAGGGAATCCAGTTAAATGCCTTTGGTCACTGGAGGCTGGTAGAACACAGCAAACAAGTTCTGCTCCCTTGGCAGCCCTCTAAGAGCCACTGGAGAAACAGAACAGTCAGGGAAAGGAGCTGTAGTCTCATCACTAAAGAAAAAAAAAAAAAACAACAAAAAACAAACAGAAGGGCTAAGTTCAGTTTCTTATTGAGGGAGGTGAAGCAAAAGCTCAGCTTTTGGCAGGCTTACAACAGGGAATCCCACGTAACCACTGAGCAACCACCCAAAGGAGCTCCCTGCTTCATTAGAGCAGTGACTGGCTGGAGTGAGATCCCCTGCTAGGGGGGAGGTTCTCCAGGAGGAAAACATTCTTTGTGAAACCCTACAGCCTACAGAAGAATTTCTTTCCATCCATTAATATTACCCTGTACTGCTGATGGGATCATGGAAATTCAGTAACTATGCACGTTGTCACATCTTGCCAAGCTCTTTTTGCTGAGGTGACCAGAGGGATGCTGCAGGAGCTGTGGCAGGTGGGGGTAGCAGATTTTTGGCAGGGCTGTGCCACTCCCAGCACCACCCCACACACTCAGCTGAGCTTCCTCCCCACCATCCAGGGCATCCTCTGATCCCATCTTCCAGCACTAGCTCAGCTAATCCTGCCAGCTGAATTAAGGGGCTGATTTGTGACATGCCAAGTGGCATCAAATCCCCTGCAGTCCAAGAAAGCAGATGTTGCTCAGTGCTGTCCTTGCAGGCTGCCACTGCTCTGTGACACTCACAGGGCTGCCCTGTGCCCCCAGTGCCACTTCCCAGGCTCTGCCACCTTTATGTGATCAACTAAATGTGATTCCTGCTGAAGCTGTCCCACACTGCCCACAAGCAAATAAACACTTCTTCCCCTAAAGCTCCACAAACATGGGGACATTTATCCCCCCCCAGGCTGCCTGATACTTGACACAAACAGTTTAAAATGCTGTAAAAAAGGGGATTCTAGAAGAGTGATTTATTTTAGGCAGCACAAAACCCCACACAGCTTGGCAGAATCAAGACAGGTTATTCTGTTTCATCATCATCATTATTCTTCTTCTGAACAGGAATTTTAGGTCAAGGCCTTGTCAGTGCTCAGTTTTCTGTATTGCTCTGGACCCTTGGATTTACAAAATTTATTTCTTGCCAACTCACATAAGCAGGTTCTTGAGCTCCAGCTGCTCAGGGAGAGCATTTCCCTTCACTCAGGGTTTTTGGCTGGAGCAGGAGGGGGTGTCTTCCATTTTTGAGGCTTTTATAATTCCCAAATTCTGTGCATTTCCACACTGCTCCAGGACCACGGCGAAACAAATCACCTAAATATCCAGTTTAGGCAGACTCTGGTATAATCTGGTGCTAGTAACTTCTCTTGCAGTAAAAAAACTCCACACTTTTCAGTACTTTACTCTTTAAACAAAAATATCATGCAAGATAAAGTAGAAATAATCATACCTTAAACACACATGAAAATTTTTAGTGAAAATCTATTTCTTAATATGGACATATTAATAGAAAATAAATACAAATAATAATACAATAAAAAATTTTGTGAAGAGCTTTTTTAGGTTTTATTTTTAACCTTATATAGAAAAACCTCAGGGATACCTGAGAAATGCTGAAGTATTTAATGCCCAGTAGAAATTACAGAAAATATAAAAATATTTACAGGTTTCTATACAATATAATTATACGTAAGCTGTCTTCTGTAAATATCCCTTTCACAGATATTTTTATTTGACAGACTAGAAGGACACTTTTTCAGGGAGTATGCAATATTTCCAGGCTGTCAAGTTCCAAATATTTTCATTCATTTGTGTTTTGCCTAAAGGGTGTATCTATTCCTGTCATTGGGAGTCACTTAGGCAGGGTTTGAATGCTATTCCTGCCTCCTGCCAATGCCTCAATGATTTCACTGTCCTGCCTCAGTCTCCACTTTCACCAAAAAGGGACGTTAATTAAGTAGCCACAAGTATGAAAATAAACAGGTACTTGCAAAATAGCATGAGGTTTTAGTGAAAAAAAGGAGAAAATATAATTTTAAACTCTAATTTTAAAGACATAAATTAAACTGTCACATTTTCAATTAATTTTAATGAAACAATAAATTTTCTACGGTCACAACAGAATTAATTTCTCATCAGTTTAAATAATTGTGATCTAAAATTGCTGAAATTCCTTTACCCACAATAACTTCAATGATATTTCCTGATTTTATGAGGATAGATGCTTCTAATGTACAGCTCATATAAAACTCTTGGGCCTGAAGATTTATGGAAGATCTTCAAAGTCCAAAGTCTGTGAGCTAAATCTGGGAATAAAAATGCAGGGTTTTGGCTTAGGACAGCAACAAAATTGTCATGGTTCTACTGCTCCTGTTTCCTCTCTCTCTCTGAATTTCCTGCTGCTTCTGCTTTACTTTATTGTATTGTCAGAAACATTTGTTAAAACTTTTGGCTGGAAAGAGAGCCCAAAGAATAGAAACCAGTGCAGCTGTACTCAGTTTCACACACTTAGATGTCTGTTCTAAGCAGGGGAGAACAGTATACCTTAAGTAACACGAAGAAATAATTTAAGACAGAAAAAATGGAAAATTCACATCACCGTAAGATAAAGATTAGATTTCAAGCTGATTCTCCCTCAAAATAAAACAGAGGGATTGAGAAGGAGCAAGGAAAGAATTCTGTATTCATAAACAACATTTTTTGTTGTTTATGAATACAGAATCAAAATAGGATTTCAAGGCTAGTCCTCAGAAGATGATGATTTTGTCTAACAGTAAAATAGGTCTGCATGTTGTCCTTGCTTTTGAAGTGTAAATAGGTAATAAACCTAAAATTCAGATCTGCAACTTCAAGTTATTTTTAGCAAGCTAGTTAGAATTGTTACATCAGCTTCTTGAGACATAGAACAAAGAGTGGATTTATTAAAACAAACAAACAAAACCCCCTAAAAAACTCCAAACAAACAAAACCTTATATTCACATTGACTGTTCTTAGGTGGCTTTGCAAAACCTGGCCTTTTTCTGCATCTTGCTCCAAACAAACAACATTTGTGGGTCCACAACATTATTTTGGGAAAGGTGCATAAATCAGATCCAGCACTAGAAACATTTTCAAAATAATGAACAGCCCTTTCCTCAGACTCTTCAGGTGAATTCTTTTAAAGCAGTGCCCAACTGCAGTGAGATGCTCTTCAATGTCTTTTCAGGTTCACATGACTCTAAAATCTGGGAGTTCACTGTTTCAGCTCTGAGATGAGTAAATAACCCAGATACTGAGGGGAAGGCTGAGGGAATTCACTCAGGAATTTATGAGCATCAGCTCCTGCTTGCTGTGGCTCCTCACGCCCTGACTGCACTGAGGTAAGGACAGGTGCAAAGAATGAATCAAGTACCAGCTTCTACTGGATAATCAGACACAGAAAAATAAAGTTTGAAAGAGTCTATTTCCTATGTTGTGAAAACTTACTCAAAGAAACCATTAAAATGATGGAACATATGTTTTTTTTAAAGTCACATCACAAAGTCAGTGAAGGCATGGATAGTTTTTACCATTCAGAACTTCTTCCCACAAACCAAAAGTGCTGTTCCTTCAGAGAGTTTGGTCCAAAATTCAAGCCAGAAAGAGTTACACTAACTTCAGTGGTTTTTTTAAACCCCCAAAACTGATGACTCAGCCCTTTCATCAGTGAATCCTCTACTTGAACAGAGGAGGAATATGAGGGAAGTTGCTGCAAACCCTGGAGGATGTACTAACTCTTATTTTTAAAGATCTTTCCTGAGTTTGGGCAGAAAAAGTTTGGTCATTATGCCAAATCTATGAGATCTGGAGCAGGGAATAGCAGAGACAAAACAACACTTGTCCATAATTTACATCAACTTCTTAGTATCATCCTCATAAAATGTTGTGCAGAAGACACCTGGTGGGTATTTTAACATAAGGTAAACACCAGGAAAAAGCAACTGAAGTCAAATGATTCTCCTGTGGGCTTCTGTCACCTTTTCTCTTCCCTGTTGTGTGCAGAACGTGCAGAAGAAGGCACGTTACAGAATGACAAGATTCAAAGTGTGGGTCAGACCCAAACCCTGATGCTGGACATTGTCAAGGACTGGAGCAGTGAATGGCAACTATAAATCGATGCTGGAAGGTACAAAATACACAGAAGTGAGAGCAGACAAGCAATCAGTGTGACAGGAGAGACTAAACCACACAGGTACTACAGGTGAAATAATGAAAATCCCCACAAAGCAACAGCAGGAATGGTCTCCTAATAACATGGCAATCGTTGATTTAGAAATGAAGGGTAATGCAAGATGGGAAGAATATTTAAAAACTTGTGGCTACATGAAACCTGACTGTGACGAGCACAACGATGGCAACACTTGGGAAGAAATCCTCTTCCATGGTAACTGGAAAAATATGGCCAGTGACTCAAAGAAAGGAGAATAATTTAATCATATTTATCCCTCGTGTCAACTCAGCTTCTCTACAGACTGAAGAATAATTTCTTGAACCATTCATATTGAATTCTAATGATAGAGCAACTGCCATATTCCTAAATTCTTTTCCAATGTACGCCCAGAGTATAACTATATAACATGGTCAGAAAGCAACGGCTTCAAAATGGTGTGCCCCAGCTCCTGTCTCAATTATAGTATTGGGGCTTGCCTCAATTATACGTCGTGGCTTTCCTTATTAGCATTATTTGAAAATGTGCATTAAACAGCTATGCCAAGCATCCAGAGTACTGCATGCTGCAATGTGCCAGTTACTCTGACAGCAGCACAATGAACTCCCAGAGGCAGTCAGGAACGTGCAGTGATTTTGTGCCAGAAAAGCCAAGTTTCCATGTGAGACTCTTCAACAGGTTCTTTGTATGTGGCTTTTCCTTCAGCATCTACCCAAAACATGCTTTAAACACTGCATAGCTCTCATTTAGGAGCCAAAATACATTTTTAAGGCTACATATTATGTGCACATTTTATGCCAGACTCCTGGAAATAGGGTGTTTTTGATGCTTTAAGGAACTTCATGGCTTGAAAATGAAGCATAGAAGGAGCTGTCAGAATGGGCTCTAAGTAAATCAGCTTGAGAACTTTTGGTACTTCATTACTTTCACTAATTTTGCTTATATTGTGA
The DNA here is from genome assembly GCF_048771995.1 of Taeniopygia guttata. Lineage (NCBI taxonomy): Eukaryota > Metazoa > Chordata > Aves > Passeriformes > Estrildidae > Taeniopygia > Taeniopygia guttata. The sequence continues at coordinate 14,517,640 of NC_133038.1, read as the reverse complement.
CTTTCTTCTCACTTCTGTCTCCTTTGCTTTTCTGTGCATTCCAGACAAATTTTTGCATAGTAGAAATATTCTGAATTAATGAAAAAATTAACAATCACATGCTGTCTTTAGTGCTAATCAAGAATGGGAATCAGACACAAAGCTGAAACCCTGTTCTTAAAGATGAATGTAATGTCTTAACATGGTTGTGTCAGGATGTCACACAGTAATTAACTCCCACAGCCTTCATGTTTGAAAGAAGTTTGAATTGATATGGCAAAATTACTTCTCTGTTCTTCCACTGATTTTCTTTGCATTGAACCAGCAGACTATGAATTTTAAAAGAGATGATTATGCAGCAAATATATAATACACCAGCAGGGTTATTTGTGATGCTTCTGGTTAAAAAAAATATGAAAATTGACTTCAAAATAATGTTAAATACAAGGAAATTGCACATATTTTATTTCCTGAAAATCTCTAATTAGATGAAGTTCTAGCCAAAGTTACTCAGAATGGGGAATACGGAAGGATTGCTCATATGCACTTCCAGCTAATGAAAATTATGAGTCTTGAATTTTTAGTTTTTTCTGTAGTGACAAAGAACAGTTTGTCTGGGTAATCTCTTCAATTTTTTTTTTAACTCATTTGCACATATATTCTACAAAGGGGAAAATACTCCTCATTGGCTTAATCCCCAGATGTTTTATTAAAATTAAAATACTTGAAAACATTTTGTAACAGGCCACACAGGAAAGAACCTTAGGGGTTTCTATCTACAAGTCGAAGTTGTATCTAGGAAAGTACCAGTTTATCTCACCTGACTTCCTGAGAACATCAAATTACCAAGATATACATATAAAAATATATACTAGATAATATATATAATCATAATAATTATAGATAGCATATGTATTATTGCATAGCATAATTATTATATATAGTATATGTATATGTAGTATATATATAGTATAGTAAATGTATATTATCATATAATATAACTTCTGGGGTTTTTTTTGTTTGTTTTTCTTGGTGTGTGATGAGTTGTTCTCTCCACTGAGGACTTTTCTTTCAGTTAGAGAGCTCTTAGTCTGGAGTGTGAGCACCCCAGCAGCTGATATGAGGAAAGATGAGACACTCTGCAGTGGGAGTGGGAATGGGACATCTCCCTGCACGTTTTCTCTCTGCATTTCAGATAAAAGATTAAATAAATGACTGCAGTGAAAAGGCACCAGGCATGCCCTCTGTACCATGAGCACGGTGGGCAGCGGCCTCCCTTGCAGAGCAGATGATCTGCTGCAGCCACCACAAAATGAAGTGCTCAGATTCCTGGAAAGCAGAAAATGTCAGCACACAGAGAACAACCACAAAAAGCAGAGTTGGTGCAGGATGAGCATCTTTGTGCTGGGAGGATGCAGGTGGTGGCAAGGCAGGGTGGCACTGGCACAGGCAGGTGGAAGTGACTCGGTGCCAGGCTGGGAGCTGCCAGCAGAGCACGGAGGGATCAAACACAGCTGGAAGTGAAATTCTGCACGGGAGCAAAGCCCAGCCCACAGGGAAAGCCTCTGCTCTCACCTGCCTCACCCCACTGCCCAGGACTGTTTAGTGGCATTGCCCTGACTACAGACATTGACTTTTGTAGACACTGAGAAAGACAATGAGGAAACAGAAGCAGCTGGATTTAATGCAGATACAAAATACTGAGCCACTGTGTAGCAAATACCTCAGTATGGGAAACAACAAAGAAATAGATTTCCCTCTGAAAGGAACTTTATATTAACAGGGAAACTGCATTTCAACAAGGCCATTTTTAGTCTCATAACAAAGCCAAACTCTCCAAGGACACATCCTATCACTGTACACAATTAAATCAATGACTAACAGTAACATTTGTTTTCACATGTTATAATACCATTTGCACATGTTATTTACCCTTTTCTTCAACTGTGAATAAAAGAATATTTTCGTTATACATTTATACTTGTTGCTTAAAATATTTTTTCATACATTAATATTACAAAGTTCTGCAATATGCCATAAGCCTGTGTAAAAATACATTCTACTCCCCTGAAAATTCAAGCCCTTATAAAAACAACAGCATTTCTATAAGAAGATGTTTAAATCAGTCAAAAGTTGCAGAGGAAAACAAGATCAAAGAAACGAGTTACTTGTATGCAGCAGATCAGCCTTCTAAATTCTGCCTTATTTGCACAAAATAAATCACAACACCATCATCCAACCGTAGTTACATAAATGAATCAGCTTCCAGGGTAAAACTAACCTAAACTATTCATTTGGGGGTTGGTATGGGTTTTTTGGTTGTTTTTTAAATATATAAGTTTTATTTCCACCAACAGATGGAAGACTGAGAAGCAGCTCAAATATTTTAGTTAATTAAAGTTTTTCTCCCTTTCAGCTTAATCCCAGAATGGTTTGGGTTGGAGGGGCCTTAAAGCTCATTTTATTCCACCCCCTGCCATGGGCAGGGACACCTTCCATTGGGGCAGGTTGCTCCAAGCCCTGTCCAACCTGGCCTCAAACACTTATTCCAAGGCTGTGCTCAGGACCATGCATATATATGTGGAAAACAAGTTTTTCAGGAGCCACAGAGCCATTCTATGAAAAGAAAACCACAAAAACCACCCCAGCAAACCCCAGGCCTGGAATCCCTGGTGTCCTCTCCTGAGCAGAGGCGCCAGCAGTCCCTTGCTGGGCACCAAGGAGGAATTTATTCTGCCTGGCCAGGAGCAGGGCACTGGGAGAAGCCCAGCCTGGCAGGCTGAGCAGTGCTGGGCTGCAGGTGATGCTGATTTGAAGGCACAGTGAGCTTTGGCTGAATTAATAGCAGTGCTCCAAGTGGGAGATCCATGAGAGCCACGGCTGGAGGCTGCTACAAAGCAGTTCATCAGCAAGTCAGCAGCTATTTTTAGTATTTATAATGAAAGAAAATTGACAACAATTGCCAAATACCTGCAGCGCTAAACCTTTCAAGTTCAACTTAAAAAGCACTGGGGAAGACTTGACTCTGACAGATGTCTGAAAATACTCAGATATACAGGTAATGAACACATATTTTAGAAAAAGCCAAACTGCTGGTGTTAGAAAATACCCTTCAGTGTTATCTAGCAGGAGTTTTTTTCAGGGAGTAGGATCTGACCTTGGAATGTGCTGGTGAAACCCTGTTTCCATTTATTTTTAAATACCTTACAATAATGTGGGCAAGGCTCAAAAACCAACCCAAATGCACATGCAAACAATCAAAGTGCTCACTAAGCCACTCCAGACTGGACACTAACTAAACTGATCCTAGGTACTAATTATGATAAGATCAAATACTTTCCCTGTGAGAAATTACCATTTCTAAGCCCAGAGGACAGGGAAGGGATGTGAACACTTCCCCTGTAGTTGCTAACTTCTCCTTTTACTCAGCCATTCTCACTCCCCATGCACTTCATGTTGACAATAAAGTACATAAATTTCCTGGGAGAAATTATATCCCTCTAAATTAAAATTATTAACAGCTGGAAGATAAACAGACTATATGGTATTGCCTAAACCAGCCAAGCATTTCCCCACAAATGCCATGTACTTAGGGATTACTGCTTTTAATAAGTTAATAGCCAATATCTAAGTGTCATGAGTGGAATAAACTGCACATACAAGCAGTAGTAACTAATAAGAAGAAAGCAGTAAGCAACTTTAATTAGAACAAAAGTTAATTAAATCCACCATGGAGGATCACAAAAACAACTCAGATATTATATCCTCATGACCTCAGTGATGATGTTAGTGTTTCCCAAAGTGTTCTGCCCTACCTAGCATGTCATAAAAAAAGTGTTCTTCCCATCTTGCTGTTAGTGAAAGGTGGGAAAAAGCCAGGAAAAATTAAAGGCATTTAGTAATTTCATTATTTCTTTTGCCCTTTTCATTCTCTGTTGCTCATTGAATACTGCCTGTCACACACAGCCCCTACCTCCCCCAAAAGTGCTTTGGGCTGAGCATGCTTGGGAAGCAAAAAGCACATTGTTTATCATAGTGATTTAAAGTAATTTGAATTAAATCATTCCATCCTGACACAGGCACAGCTTGATAAGTAACTTTAGTCAGTTCAGCTTCTACTGGAATTCTTTCAACACACCCACCAGAATTTCTCCTGGACAAGAATGTGCCCATTCTGCCTTTGGACCCTATAAGAAGTCATTCCCTCATTGTCTGCCCCCATCTATGCCAGACATCAAACTTTCAGCTGAAATCTCCCTGATATTATTCAGGCACTGCCTGGTTTTACTTCCAGATATCAGGAATTGTCCTGCTCAGCCAACAGGAGCAGAGCTGCAGTGCTGGGGATGCTCTTCCCTCTGCTCTCTGTAAATGCACTGATTTCACATCTCGTGCTGCAGTCAGTCCCTCCTACAGCAAAACTCCTCCAATTCCCACTTTCCCTGCAAGCCACCAAACACACAGGATGGTGCAGGGGAGTCTGCCAGGCTGTGCTGCACTCCCTGAGGGCACAAGTGCCACCAGCTACACCCTGCCACTGCCCAGGTGACAGCACGCACACAGATGTGCCCCACAGCCCTCACCAAGGTCTTTGCAAGTGCAGAAAGGGGAGACTCCAGGCAAAACACCTCCTCCAGGGAGTAAAAAACCTGCATGGAGCCTCCTGTCTGTAACGGGGAATAGAGAATGCAAAGCTTGCACTGTGCTGAATTATTTTTTGGGTTTGGTTTGTTGGGGTTTTGTTTTAATTGTCTTTTCTTCTCTCAGTGTTATTAGAAGAGACCTAAGCCTGATCCCCTGTGACTTGTTCTCAGCCACTTCTCTGGTTTGTGGTAAACAATTTTAACAAGGCAAATCTAGAAAACTGAATTAGTCTTCCATTTATTTTGTAGAACATCAATTCCCTCAAAAAAACATCCCAATACCCCAAAAAATAAAAAAACAAAACCAAATTTCTATAAAGACTGATAAAAATCCTCTCTCTCAGTTGTTGATATAACATAAAATTAAGACATAAAGTAAGATCAATAACTCATTTCCTTATGCATTTCAGAGAACAGCAACATAATCAAGGAGTATAAACAGTGCCAAGTCATTTTAAGTAAGCAATGTATTTACAGGAGAACTACTAAATAGCTTCTAAACAATATTTTTTAAAATGCTGACTTATTTCTTTACAGAGGACAAAGCTTAGAGCTACAAAACATGCCTGGAACAACTTGTCCAGAGAGTTCAGAGTCATTAGGAAACACATAAACACAAATACAGTCCCCCAAAGCAATTTTTCCTGTCAGGACTCGACTCAATACAGACACCACCAGGTGAAGCCCCAAAGACATTCTTTGACCAAGGACAGACACTTCCCACCCTCACAGAATAAATAATCCCATACTTGTGGATAATGCAGGTGTTGACAGCATTTTCTAGATAAGAGAACCAGTTTTACCTATGAAAGGTTTGATGTGTTGACATGTGCCAGATGATTGTAGGTAGTTTAGCACTAAACTGCTATTTTTTTTTTAAAGAGTAATCCTTGCTACATCAAAACTAATTGCAACCACAGCAGCAGCAGCAACATAAGAATGTGCAAGGAGTTAGATTGTACCTGAGAGGCCAAAGACTGGTTCAGACAAAAAAACAAGAGGGATGAAACTCCTGTAATATACAAAATTTTACCCAATTTTACGCATCCACCAGCACATCTGTCCCTGCCCACCTCACAGGAGGGGTCATGGATCCCTCTGCATGGTCATTAATGCCCATGAGTGACAAAGTGAGGTTTCATCACTACCCACTAGAAGGTAATCTTCACTTTTGAATCACAGAATGCAAAAAAAGCCCCAGCCAACATTTTCATTTAACATAATTCCATTCAAATCCTAGATTAAAATATATCCCATATTGAAATCTGATATCAAAAAACTGTAAATTCTATTGACAAATCTTTTCCTCAAGACTGAGCACTCTCAGGAGATGATCAGCTTTATTGACTATCCTCAATCCTCTCTTTTTATATATTATTAAAGTAGAAGAATTGTGTAACTGACTGTGACATTTCAAATAAACAGCATCTGTGGACTAAGTTCATTCAAACCTTTGCACTTTTGACACTTAACTCTTAGAATTGTCCCTATAAAACTTCTAGAAAACTCAGTGTTACCACCATCTCTACAACTAAAATAAAGGTTGTACAGGTGACTGCCAACATAAATCTTGCTTAAAAATGTATTCACCTCATAACACAATCCAGCATCTAAACTCAAAGTCTTACTTTGAAAACAAGAAGCTGGAATAACTTCAGCAGTAAAGGTAACATCCAAATAGATAAAAAAAGTAAATAATTTCCCCTTTCCATTTTAACTGGACTTAAAGCACAGGCAACAAGATTTTTAATGTGTTGTTTCAGATTACCTTCTTGGCATTCCTCAGACTGGAATGATAAAGTTATTCTAGGCTGCACTGAAAACTGTTTTGTAGGGTGTGAAAGGAGTCAGTGTCCAGAAGCACAGAGAGCAAGAGCTTTGGAGCTCCTCCCTCCTTACCTGTTCTGCACCATGCTCATGGCCATCCAGTCCGAGGGGTACACGTTCTTCCCAATGAGATCTTTGAACATGATGAACGTTTCCATCAAGAAGTCCTGGAACAACAAAATGCAGTCAGGCTGGGGCTGTGGAACACACACTTGGAAGTGTTTCTGTGGGATTAAGGAGCCAGGATGGGGGATTCCACTTTGCTCTCAGTGAAGTCAAGAGAAGAACTCCTGTATTGTAAATGCAGGTGAACCCAATGGGAAGAAATGACAATGTCTGACTCAATTCAGAAAGCTGAATTATTTCTTTATTATGACTATGCTAAAATACATTAATATACTATATAAAAGGAGGATACTAAAACTACATACTACTTTGTCTGACTCTAACACAACTCGTGACCCTCTCTGGAGAGTCCAGCCCCAGGTGGGTTGGATTGGCCATCAGGCTCAAACAATCCTCACCAGAATCCAACCAAGCACTCACTTCAGGTGAACAATTCTCCAAACACATTCCACATGGGAAAAACAAGGAGCAGAAATAGAAATTGTTTTTTCTTTCATGTCTCTCTGTGCACCTCTATGAAAAATCCTGAGAGGGAAAGAAATGCACTTGCCACACTCCTAGTCATCTCAATAAATATGAGATTAGAACCAAAGTCCTGTGGAACAGCAGTCTCAGATCCCAAATGGAAGCTAAAAGCTGTTACATTGAAGTCATCATACAGGGCTCTTCAGAAAATAGAAGGAATAAATGAATGGAAATAAAAAGTTGTAGTACTTCTGAGAAAAATTTGATATTTTTATTAATTAATCCCACTATGCAGAAGAATGAATAGGCTTGAAAAATACAGTATTTTTTCATTTTTTACTCCATTTAGTCCATATTTAAAATTTCAATTAGGGCACCACTCTGATTTTAGGAAAGAAGGAAAGTGATCAGTTCTTTACCAGTGCTGATATTGCCTCCATGGGTAATAGCAGATGTAATCCAAACCTGTGCCCTTACCCTGACATATCTGACAGCTATAGCAGGAATGTAAAAGGACACACATAAAACCATGGAAACCTTCTGGGACCATTAAATTATGGCAGAAACAATTTCAATAAAAGGATGCACTACAAGAATAGGGCATTTATTGCATTTAGCTTACAATGTTACTTGCACCAGGATTAGACTCAATAGTGAAAATGGAAATGGATCATTGTGTGTGAAATGTGGAGGGAATGGCCAATTAGTTGAGGATAAGTTTTGCTGTTGTTTTGTTGTGGGTTTATTCTTTTTCTTTTCCCCTTTCTCAGAAGAGTACGGCACAAAGATCCCATTACTTATTCTGGATCATTACATCACCATCTCAGTGCCAGGATCAACAGAGAAATTTGTGTCTTTCCAAATTTCTGATTACAGTGTTGTCCAGTGCCACCATTAGAAGAGGGAGGCAGTGCAATAACACAGAGGCAAAAAATGTACAGCAACAGGATTCATTCTAGGAAGAATCAGACAAGAAATTCCAAAAAAAACCCTACTGATTTTTGACAGGAAAAACGCTGTAACTATCAACTCTGTGATGACTTAGTACTCACCACTAGTTCTGAACTTGTCTGGAAAGTTTCAATGTACACTGAATAATGCTGGTCACTCATCTGGTTTAGGATCGCTGTCATGCACGCCACAAAATGACTCTGAAAGCAAACCAGGCAGAATCAACACATGTGAATTACTGAAGATATTGGACTGTATTCTTTCTAAAGCCAAAGCATGTGAAACGCCTGAGAAATCCCTTTATGTATGTAAAAATAAATAATATTCAAGCTTTTGCGAGCCCAGATGAAAGAAACAAACTAAGAACTCCAAAAGGATTATTCCAAAGCTGCCTTGCCAAGGGACAGGCTCTTGTGAGAAAGCTGCATCATTAATGAGACGCCATGTGGAAACACACATTGTGACAAGAAAACTTCTTATATAAAGTATAACTCACTATCACCTTAAGACTCCTGAAAGGCATATGACGTCCCCTAGGATTCTTCTATTAGGAATTCATGGGAAGAAAATATGTTAGAATCAAAAATTTCTAATACTTCTATTATTCACAGGAAGAAATAGTGCAAGAAATACTATTTTTTTATGTTCTGCAGGTGTTTTAGCAGCTATTAGAGAAGTCTCAAACTTTTGAACATTACAACTTTCCCATCTCAAAACTTCTTTCAAACTTCCTGAGAAGGAAGTATTTAGTCTTTCTCAATTCCTAAAGTCAAAATGCTGAAAGATACAGTGAAAGCTCACGGGTGGAAATTATGTAAATTACTGAAAGTCAGAAAGACGTTTCTTTCCCAAGCAATAACAATGAGTTGAATGATTTGCACTTTTCCTTTAAGACTGTCAAGATTCCTCCTTACTGATTCCTTTTAATTTGCTGAAGTCTTAATTCTTGGCTTAAAACCAAGCCTGCTTTCAATGTTTGGATTTCATGAGAAGAACAAATCTCTGAGCAGTTTGAATGTTCCGGATGAGCCCTTTCAGTGGCCCCGCTCGGATGCTCGGTGCCGCTCGGTCTCGCTGGGTCCATCAGAGTGGTACCCAACCATTTTGTCCCCATTCCGGAGCAGAACAGTCCCTGCTCAGCTCTGCCTGTGACCACTAGAGGTCTTGTGCTTCCCTCCAAGAGCTGCTCTCCGGTTCGTGCTGCTGGGCTTTATTTATTTTTTCATTCCTACGCGAGCAGACCCAGCACACCTCTCGCATACAGAGAGTGAAATTACAACCTAAAGGACCTATCGTACCCTCTTTTGGAGTAATCTTAGTGCTAGTGAGAGCCTCGCCTACTTTTTAAGGCTAAGAAGACTCATTTTCTGCAGGTAAAGCAAAAGCTTTCAGGTAAGAAATCGTGTGTTCTCGGGTACTGATGCTCTTCTAAAAGAAATGCTGGATTTCCTGCAGTAGTACTTCACTTTTACAGTTCTGGAGCAGACAAATCTTTGCTGTGGTGTTAAATGCATAGCTGAAGGGAATAATGAATTGCAAAGGGTTCGGTACTGAAATTGTGTGGGGGTTTTCTTCTCATGTCTTGATTTTGAAAAAAAGACTATCGGCAGAAGTTAGAGAATTGACACGAAAAGCAGCTCGTATTTTTAGCACTTAACATTCACCACTGAATGTCTTTCTAGACTCAAGTTAAATAATCACTGCTTGAAATAAGCAGCATTTCTTCACAAGCATTGTATAGACGTATTATGATGCTTAAGGGCAAAAATACTTTAAGAAGGTTATTTCTTTTGTTAAAACCAACTTCAAAAAATGTGCCTAGCTATATCTGTGATTGTGGTACAGCAAAAATGCCTTAGTGACTGGGTATGGTGATTTTAAATTTACCAGATGATACACCTTGAAAAGAGCCATAAGCAAAGGTCTTGCTGGCCAGGACCTCACATCAAACCTGTCAAATTCATATCAGGTGGACTGAATGCTAATAAAAAAGGTGTCAGTAAAGATGGTTTGCTGCAAAAACTTTATCCTTTCCATGTAATTGTAAAGCAGGGAAATACAAATACTGTTTGATCTTTAATAATTTTCTTCCCAGCAATCTCAACTATCAGAAATCATCTGCTAGCATCTTTATAGGTTTAAAACTTGCCCCTCCCTCCTAATCCCCAAATGGCAGCAATAAGTATTTGCTTGTCAGAGGCAGCCTCAGATCTCTGAAGTGCCCCTGCACCCCCAGCACTGCCACTCTCCCTGGCAGAACTGAAGGGTAACTCAGGGCTCTCCACAGCTGTGATCAAACCTGCCAATACCTCTCTGCATCCACTGAAATTCTCCTCTGGGGTTTAAGTGCCTCTTACTGGAGTGTGCAAAGAGCACAAAGTGCCTGTGAACAGTAAGTTCTGCAAAAAACCAGCTCTTGTGCCTGGCCACAGCCTGTGTGTCCAGAGGATGGGCAGAAGAAATTTAGAATCACACAATAGTCTATGAAAAAACTGATTTCATTAAATTTTGCATATAGGCATTGAATAGTTAGATAGAATAGGTTAGAACAGAATAGGATAGAAAAGGTTGTAGCAGACAAGGTGAAGTTCAGGTGGAATCCTAGCAAAGCATTTTAGCTGTGCTCAAGTTGTTAGGATTTAGCCTGTGAATTACAGCAGAAAATGTTGATTAGAACTAGGTCAAATGTATAAAAAAATATATGTATCAAAGTAAACACTTTACTGCTGAGACAATATGAACAGGAAAAAAAACCAGAAACAATTCTGCATGGCTGTAATAAAATATGCATGCTCTAATAAAATATTTCCCAACTTTAATACATTTATTTCCTTATGAACACAAAAGAACCCAAAACAGAAACAACACTGAGTTCTATTTTTTTTAAATTATCCTTTTTTCAGACACACTTTAAAAAATGTGTAAAGAAATAGGACAATTAATAGTATGAACACTGCGCTGCTGTAAGGAGCAGGAACACGAGTAAATAGGTGTCAAATGAAAATGAAACAGAGGAAGAAATGCCCAGGAAACCTTCACAGAGGAAGAAATGCCCAGGAAAACTTCAAATTCTCTGTCCACTGAAACTCCCCCATAATTAATGCTATATATAAATGAAATAAAGTGCTGGCTTTAGTATAAACACTGCAAGGTAGTGGGTAAGGTGAAAGAGATGTTGTTTTATTTGAGTATATACAAAGTACACCAAAAGGAATTGCAGACTTATTCTGTAAAACAAACAGGGCTTCCTAAGGTCAAGCAGGAATATGTGGAATTTCTTGCACTGCTGAAAAAGTGCAGATTAGCTGTGGATGCAACATGAACAGGAAAAGAAACAGCTGAGGAACATCAGGATCATATGAGTACGATGACAAACTTCAACACCTAGCAACTGAAGCCCAGCACACTTTATAATAGCAGATGGTGACAGGTTGCCGTAGTAACTTCAAATAGAGCAGCAGCACAAGGATGAGGCAAATGCATTGGAAAAACAACAGAAATAACATGGAATGAAGCTACATTTTGATCTAATCTAGTAGAAGGGTTTCAGTGGCTGCAGGGTAGGCAATCCTCATGCAGATGCACTTCTGGAAGGACTCGGGGATATTTATTTAATGTAGGCATTTAAGTAGCATTTACCCTCAGTAATAGAGCACTTTACCATCACAGAGCCTGAGTGTGAACACAAAACCACAAGGATACACTCATTTTGCTCACCCTCACAAGCAGGGGGAGGTAAGGGGGCTCTGCACCATCCTCACAACCTGTGACCCCACACTACTGATGGTTCATGTTTGATTAACACATGGCTTTCTGTACGGGGCAAAGAAACTTATTCAAACAACCCAGCGTTATTGTGGTGTTTGCAGCAATCATAGATTAGACTTAATTCTGAAGTCTCTTTTAGGATAAGCCAAAAGTTTCAAAATTCATTGTGTGTTAGAAACAGTAGTTGTAAAAATAACGCACATAAAAACAGTGGCCAAAAATTTCATTGGGCCAAAGAGTTCTGTTTTGATTGGGTTTTTCTTTTTTTTTTTGTTCAGAAATAAATACGAACATTTTTCTGGAGGAAAACTGAGAAATATTTCATCTTGAGTGTAATTAAAGAAAAACTAATCAATCACCTATTTTAAACAAGTGTTAAAAATCATCAATATTTATGTTGTATCACAAGTCTGTTATTGAGAATGTCTCCAAAAATACTGTCTTCACAGAATCATTGAGTCATCACAGCTGTTCCTTGTCATGGGCTAAAGAGCAACATGAAAACAAGTATGGAAGATGCTCAGTGATGCCACAAAGAACTACAGTAACTTGAACCCACAGTTCCTCAGAAAACCCCATCACACTTTGAGAACTGTGGCATATGTAGAAGTTGAGACAAACATCTTGATCATATTATGCAAATACTAAACAATACCAGTCTGAAAGGAAAAATAAGCAGAATTTCAAGTGAATTGCTAATGCAGTAGTTCTGTTTCTCTCCAGAAATAGATGTCCCTGCCAATGCATGTGCAGTCCTAAAATGTAGTGTTTCGAGCTGGAAAGGCACAAATACATAAGCATTAGGGCAGGCTGCTATGCAACAACCTCAAGTATCCATCACGTGTGAAATGGGGACTAGCTCCCAATCCACACAGACCTGGAGCCTGCCAATGAGCACATTGTGCTAATTATTCACTTACAGTAACATTCATCTACTCTTAGCTTTTAATTTTCCATTTTTACGTTCATTGGTTCTGTCTCCTTGTGTTTTATGGCTGACTGAACAGCATCCTGCTTCTGCATCTCACTGACAGCCTTGCATTTCTGCCTGAAAACATGCTGGGCTCTTTTAGCTTGTTCTACCATTTCCTTTACATTCACAAGACTTAGCTAAAAGGATGCACAACTATAAAAGTAACAGACTACCAGGTAGAGTAATACAAAACAATTTTGTAACACAAGGAGAGAGTAACTGCAGCTGCTCTGTGTGGTTTTAAGATATTTTACAAGTTAGAAAAACACAACAATTTCAGTATTATTTCATTCAAGACTTTTCCACAATAGATAAAAGCAATAAAATAATGGTTCATGGTAGGACATAAAAGTAGCTTGATTTTCATGGAGTATATCCTTTGCCATCTTTGTTTTTTTTTTATACAGGCGTATTTTTAATGTCGTACTGATTTTCTAGCAATATTCCAAAAAGGAAGATCTTTTCATTCTCTGCAATGTTTTTTCTGCTGCTGGGTTTTGTTGTTTGGCTGTTTTTGTGCCATAAATCCTCTCCAGAGTTTCTGCTACTGTCTCTGGTTGATATGAACACTCCACTGTAATTGATTTAACTTCTGCTGAAGTCTGTGTTCAGACACAGTTGTGTAGTTTACTACTTTTCCTGTAATATTAACTTTATGTTCATCTTCAAAGCTTATTTACAAATAAATTATGAATAATAATAATCAATGAGGTCAGAAGGCACTGAGTGGAGCTCAGCTGGTCAGAGTATGGTGCTAATAACGCCCAGGTTGTGGGTTTAATACCTGTATGGGCCATTCCCTAAAGAGTAGAACCCATGATCCCTGTGAGTCCCTTCCAACCTGGTTTATTCTGTAATTCTTCTATGGTGCTGTGATCTGGAATGAGCAATCTGGTCCAGAGCACAGTTATCAAAGAAAAAAAAAGGATTTGTTTAGCCTCCTCACTTAAGCACTGCTGCCACACTCCTGACCTGAGCTCTGCTCTAGCAGATGAAATCTCCCATCCTTTGCCTGCAGGGGTGTGCAGCTTTTCCCTCCTCCTCTGCATCCCACTGATTGCCTCCCCACAATCTCCTGAGTCTAGTCCCACAGGCCAGAAGGACCTTCCTGCCCTGGCACATCCCAGAGATGTGCACTGAGACACCCCAGTGTCCCTGGGCTCTTGGGCTGCTCATTTCCCTGACTTCTTACTCCCAGCGCTGCTGCATTGCCCTGCGGGCACTAAAGCAGGTGGGGCAGGCAGAGCAGAGCCTGCCTGGTCCTGCCCAGTGTCCCAGTGCACTCATTCCCAGTTAGAGATGGTGACAAACACTGGAACTACGCACAAGCACAAGAGGAATCAGATTACAAACACCACCCATGGTTTATTTACTGTACAAAGACTGGCCAATCTCTTCCATTTGAAAGGACTGGAAAGCAGCTTGGGAACTTGCAGGAGGTGATAGAGGGGCTGGGGGAAGGGTTCCCTGCCCTGAGGTGCAATATATAACAGCAGCAACCAACCCAGCCAGGGCTGCAACAGGAGGCTGCAGAACAGAACAGAGCAAGGGAGAGCAACCCTGGGGTCAAAAAGAGCAGAACTGAGCAATCCAAGCTCTTCAAAGCACAGCAGCATCTTTTATTGCTAAGCCATGTACTTTAAATTTACACAATGTGAAGACGAATGTCTTGGATGATGATTCACTTCCTTAAAATGAAACAGAGCCATCTCCTGTATTCCCAGAACTAGATCACTCTATTTGATTTTGTTCTTTTTCAGCTGCACTTATTGAAGACAGAAAAATTAAATTAAATTTCAAGTACTTGATCAGAGATTAGACTAATAAAATATATTTGTGAGTGGCTAAAACAAAGCTTTAGCACAATAGTTCGGCTTAAAACTGTTGAAAGTCATTTCACTCCAGAAACTTCCTTCTTTACTTTTAAATTGATCTTATGGAGAAAATAGGGCCCAATAAAAATAATTTTCCAACAAATTATGTCAATTACACTAACCAATCTACCCACAGTGTTTGTTTAGGATTGATTAATAGCAACTAGCAACTGTTAGAACAATTTTAATTTGCATCTGAAATATTTTCCACATTTAAATGTTATCCAGTAGGGGCTTTTATGAAGTTTTTAAATTGTTTTGTAACAGTGGGCTCCACTTTGAAGCATGAAAAAAATCTTGGAGTCTGGTTAGCAGAGTAATTGGGAAAAAAATTCATAGCAAAACCCAAAATCTTTCTAAAGAGAGCTTTTCATATGGAATCTTGGGTAAGTTGCTAAATAGAAAGCATAGGGAACTCTCCATGAAAGAAAACCCTGTGGAAACACACATATAAAGATGAAAGGATAAAACTCCAAAAATTACAGAATGTCCTGCCAATGGACACAATCTACAATCCACAACCTACAGCCAATTATGCATCCTCCTCAGGTGTGGGTCTCTTCAAGGGATGTCACTTATTTCCCAGCTGGTTGAATTTCAATTTTAATGTAAGGTAAACAGAGAATCTGGATACTCTAATAATATACAGATAGAAATTTCCCAAATAGAATTGTCTGCATCAATTATTTGTGCATATTCTAATCTGTATTTTTAGGGAGATTCTAACACATTATCCCTGGGCTCTAGCAGAATAAGGAATACTCCTTTAATAACCTAGCACCAGCCCAAGAGGCGGATTTATTATACACTTACAATATAAGTAGAATGAAGATGAGAGTTGAAATTTCTTTGAATAACTAATCAGGGATTATTTTAGCTCTGTTTTTTTTTTTTTGTTTTTTCCTTCCATGTTTTTAAATGGGAAAAAGGAAAACTATTCAAAAGCCCATAGAAGGTAAAGAAATCCAGAATGCCCTGGCTTAGGCTCCATCAGGGGTGTGACTGTCCCTTGCTTGCTCAGTCACTGCAATCCAGGAGCCTCTGAAATCCTAAACCACAATGGGACACAACCTAACTCCTGTTCTTGGCTGTTTGGAAAATGCACCAGGATGGCAAGAGCCAGCACCTCTTCTCCCCTGGCATTAAACCCCTCTGACATAAAATTATAACCTTATTCTGAAATGAAAACTTGCTCCCTAAACACCCCAAACATAAACCATTCTCAGAAAAATGGGTGAGTATTGATGCAATAGCCCTGTGTTAAAAACAGGTCTTCCCAAACACAAACTGGGCTCCAAACAATTTTCAACAATTTCCCAAACATGATTATCAAAATATTTTGTGGTGCCATGTCATCTGACTATTTGAACTCCTTCTCAGGATGACGACTGTGTGCCAAAAAGACACTTCTTTATGTTGCTTTACTGCCAAAATATTCAAGGCTACTTGCAGAGATTTATTTTCCCTCATCTCTAAGCAAGGATTTCATTCAAATGGATTTTCTAGCTAAGAAGCCAGGGTACCAACACCTTCTTCTGGACAGAGCAAACAGAAATAATGAGTGTAGATGCATGTTAGGGAATTGCAATCCTAACAGGAAACAAACAAAAAGCAGAATCACATACATATAAAAGCAAACTTGATCAATGGGAATGCCAGAGAAATATAACCTCTTACGCCTCTGATATTCAGAGTTTGCATCACCTGAGCAGTCTTATAGTCTCTTATTTTTATGATTAGTCACTGCAATACAGAGTGTGTGGGAGCATCAGTACACATCTAACAACACAGGGAAAAAGTGCTGATCAGAACCATTACAACCCACACCTCCAATGTAGTTTTCATATTAATGCTATTGGGTTCAATAGCAGCTTCAGGACAATGCTACAGAAGCTGTTCAGAAAAGCTTCTTAGATCATGGGTGGTAGTGTCATCTTTGTCCTCCCCTGAAGTGCCACCAAAGGACCTGTTGTGAGCAGGTTGTTTTCTGTCCTTTTAGTTCTAGAGAGCTGAGGGTCAGAACGAGTATTTGGTAGATGTTGGAATCTGTGGTATTGATGATTCCAAGATTGTAGAAAGTCTCTGTCTGTCAGCCCCGCTGCCAAAGCAGAAGCCATAATTCGTCTGTGCTGTTTCAAGGGTGTTTATTCTGTTTATCTCTAACATGTTCTGCTGCCCTGCCGCAGCTCTGTCCTGCAGGGCAGCGTGTGGGGCTCTGCCCTCAGTGGGATGGTACAAACATTAAATACCAGAAACTACCTGTGCTGGATTTACAATAACGTGCCAATATCTGTCACCTACGTTGGACAGTGTGTCCCCAGCCTGAACCAACAGAAAAATGCCAACACCACAGTGAAACATGGAGGGCATGAAGAAGGAGAAAAAGGACAAGACACACCCAATTTCCTGCATCTTGTCCCCTTTGGACCCCTAATCTAGAATCCTACAATTTTACTTTTGCACCTGTGCCACACTTAATTATTACTTATATCAAACACTCAGAGCTTGTAATTCATCCTGTAAGATTGAAAACTCTTTTCCATGGACAGAGATCACAGACAGTGTCTCTGGGGGCTCTGTCCAGGGGGGTTCCTGACCCCTGCCAGGGTCCCAGACCTGCCAGGGCAGCCAGAGGGATGCTCTGGATTCCCACAGGTAGATGCTGCACCACCTCAACAGCCAAAAGGACTTCCAAGATATTTGAAGAGAGATCTCATATCTTGACAACATCATTGTGGTAGGTTTTATAAACAAAACCTTTTCCCATATTAGATAACATAAAGCCAACATCCTTTGAGCTGGATGTTCCTTACAGCTTCCTGGAGCTGGATTTTGTGAGCCATTGTGTGCTTCCTGGTAAAC
The DNA here is from genome assembly GCF_048771995.1 of Taeniopygia guttata. Lineage (NCBI taxonomy): Eukaryota > Metazoa > Chordata > Aves > Passeriformes > Estrildidae > Taeniopygia > Taeniopygia guttata. Next base: position 14,500,172 of record NC_133038.1, on the reverse strand, counting down.
GACTCTCCCAACTATGGCTGCAGCATTATCATATTAAGGCAAGAGTCTGGGAAGCTGGTGGGACTGGAATTAAATTTTCCAGTTAGATTATTATCAGTTTTCAAGGCATGCTCATTAAAAAGAAAAAGAAAAAAAGTAACCTTTTCTGCTCTGTTTTTGTTTTAAAGGAAGTTGCTAATATTTTAAATCTTAAAACAAGATTTCCTAGGCTGCAGAGCTTAGTGTCAGAAATCCAGTAATAGAGAGCATTATTTTCTTAAGCATTTCCCTTAAAATAAGCATGTCTTTCTTATATTTATAAAGTATGAAAAGAAAGCATTTACTACTAGATCAAGGCCATTTGTCTTTTTTGAAATGGCACTGTAGTCACATAAGGTAAAAGTGTCTTTTGTTCGATCTCGTCTTGGTACCAGGTCTTGACCTCCAAAACTGTTAAATACAACAACCATTAAAATATTTTAGTAATACTTAGCAAATAATTACTAATCATTTATATATATTAAAAAGATATTAAATTATATATATTTAAAAAAAGGTTACAACCAAATAAGAGGAGAACTAATATTTTTCATAAGTTGATTCCGAATAAGGCAGTAGAGAAGGAGGGAATTTGAAACACAGGAGCAGTAGTGGAGCTCCCTTAGCCCTTCCAGATTATCACAACATTCTGCCTGCCTGTGCTGCAATTAGGGAGCTCCAGGACATTAGGTTGGCCCTAGCAGGTTGTGCAGCTCGAGGCACAGATGCTCTGGAAGAACAGAGCATCCAAGCATGAAACCAGGAAACCAGCAATGTGGTCCTAGGGATTTGGGAGAAGACAGAAAAAGGAACTTGCACTCTGCAGAATTGAAGAGCATCCTCCAGGATCTCACAGCAGTGTGTGGGGAGCAGGTTCTTTGGTGGCCAGGAAACTGAGGAATGTAAATGTGCAGGATGTGGGCATGGTTAGCCCTTGTTCAGGTGATTTCCCTGCTGCTGCCTCCAAGCCCTGCATCAGTGGTGTCCCCACAGGTTTGGGCACACCAGTGTTCCCAGACAGGCTGACGGGGAAACAGCCTGATGTGCAAACCTGTGACATGCAAAGGACATCAAAATAAGCCTTGTTAGTCTGCTAACAAAATCTTAATTATAGCACCAGAAATAGCTCTGAGAATGCTGTGATTTTCTGGAAGCTCTTCACAAAACAAGGGACACTAGGATTGCAAACATCTCTATCAGCATATGAAATTTATTTTTTTAAAAAAGGAAAGGTTGTTCCCACTGAATTAGGTCGATTCCTATTATACAAGGATACACATGCCCTCAGGCTGCCAGTTAGACATTCCTGCCTCATAACTCTTCTTCTGGACTTAGGGGAATAACAAAGCAATCTTGACAGATTACACATGGCAACTGTTCTGTGGGTTCTAACAATTTTTTAAGGTGTTTGGTTGTTAGCTTGGTTTTTTTTTTTTAATTTGTTTTTGTTTTTTTGGGGGGGTTGGTTTTATTGTTTGTTTTTTTGGTTTTTTTTTTAATTTTACAAGGCAAACAAACCAACCAAAACCTGAAACACACACCTGATTTTATGCAGCTAACACATTATATAATAACCCTAACACAAGCTTCTCTACCAGCTTCTGGGTTGCCTGCCTGGCTTAGCTTTGTAGTAAGGTACTCACTTGGTTTCTTGTTTAACTTTTTCTGGAAAACATTGGCAAAACTGCACGTCCAGTCACGTCTGAAGTGAGACACAACCACACCTACTTGCTTCATGTTTTATTTGCCTTCTTAATAACACACTTTTACATTGCAGTGTTTTGCTCGAATCACACTGCTACTTATCCAAATTAAACCTGAAGCTATTCCCAAGGAGACCTTTTACACCGAAATTATTCTTTAAAAGAAAAAACACAACGGTTTTCTGAAAATAACCTCATTGCAGGGCCATTAAGGCAACACAGTGCTCATATGGAATAATAAGGGAAGGAAGTAACTTCTATGAAATTGCTGAGATTTCACTAACAGGCCCTGGGAGATCATCCCAGGGATACAAAAAAGAAGAAAGGTCATCTTTGTTCCTGAGACAGGGCAGGCCATATTCCGTGTTATGTAACTGCTTCAGAGACTATCATCTCTAGTTGGAGAAGAAAAGAGCAATCATTTAAAATACTCAATTACTTGGGCCATTCTGCATTCTTGTGCTTAGAAGAGGATCAGAAAGTACAGGGAAAGTGACTTTAAGCAAATATTCATCTGCTTATGCTATTAACTTACATATTAAAATAATTTGAGCATACAAAAATTTATTGAAGATACTTATTTCCATGCAGCCTTTTAGTTTGGCTTACTGCAGTTCCCAAATAGAACTTCTGGACTTCTTCAAACTGCCAGTCTCAGTAAAGACTGAGTAACAAAAACCCCAACCCTGAGTGACAAGCAGGTGCCACAGATCTCAGGACACTGCAGATTTATTAGGCAAATCATAAATTATTAACCTCTCTGACTATCTAAGTATAACTTGGTAAGCTAAAAATAAAATTTGAATTTATACAAGATATAAAATTGGTATAAGGTACCAATATTGAGAAATATCTGAAATGGGAAAGGCAAGGAAACAAACAGGCTTTTGTTTTGCCCTTGACACCACTGGGATGTGAGCTTGTGCTGCCCAGAGAAGCTGCTCATTTCTCCAGCAAGGTTCAGAGCCCTTGGAGTGTCCAGAGATGTTCATCTTCCCCTTAGTGAGTAGGTCATCAAAGGGTCACCTCCCTCCCTCTTGGGCCATCTTAGAAACTCAATAAGGGGAAGAATCCCCTTTCCCAAGAGGAGAGTGAAATGTTTATCTATACTTTGTGATTTATTTTTGTAAACCATCATTGCATCTTTGCTCTTTGGAAATGTTCCAGGACAGAAGACACACAAGATCCATGATTCTAAACGTGCCCAGCAGGACAGAAATATATCTATGGGATACTTTAATGTGCTACCAGATCACTCTCTTTTCCCATCTCAACACAAAATAAAGTGCCATCATCTCCCTTTTTCTGCCATGGGATTGAAATTCTTTCAAATATAAGTATTATCTCACTACATGCACTAGTTCCTCCTCCTAAGACCCCACAGTTTCACAGAATTTCCTTATCTTCTGTTTCTAAGGAGATCTGCTCTGTGCCAAAACCCCCCAGCTACTGAATCTCAGCCCTTAACTGGGGCTGTCGTGGCTTCTCCAACCTCAAACTGCAGAGTCTCTACATGGAGAATTTAGGGATTTAAGAAATTCTTTACATCAATATTTCTTGGAGATTAAGAAATAACAAATATTATCAATATTAAGAACTGACTATAGAGAAACGAGTCGTTACAAGGTTGATAGAAAATGTGTAAATTTATCCTTTTAGTTTTAAGGTTTTTTAAACATGTCACCTAAGCCCTTCAGTCATCAGGGGCATTTGAGTTCCAGTCAAGTGTCTGATCCCTTTGTAACTCAGATTGTTTCTAACTTCATGAGAAGCTGTACAAGCTTTGCATAAAGAAGAAACACATATTTTCTTTTAAATACCAGGAGAAAAAGTTGTTTGGTATTTTTTTGAATATTCCATCTTCCAGCATTCCTCAGTATCTGTTAGTACGGAGACAATTTTAGCTTTCATAATCTGCCTCAAGCCAGCAGTAACCACCAAAATACATAAAAATAAAAGAACATTATTTGAATAAAGTGTGAAGAACAGAACAAATTAGCCAGTTGTTTGCCTTATCCCAGTGGAACAAGTTTTGACTGAATTTTTATTCTATTGCTTTGAAGAAAAAACAGTATCTAGCCATAAATATTTTAATAATATATAATAATGCTACACATGGCAATAATGCTGTAACTTAGAATGGGTGTCTCTGTCAAAGCATGAGTGCAGAGAAACTTTCATTTTCCTGGTGCTCCTTATGTGGGGAGTGGTGCCAAGCTTGGAGAGCAATTGTAAGGCTACATTATTTTTCAGGCTATAAATAATTAACTGAAGTGGGATTCTTTCAAATCCTCTCCTCATAAAAAGAAAGACTTTTCAAAAGCAACTTCTCTCCACCTTTACAAAAGGTAGTCAGGCAATAATGATGCTACAATTCAAAAGTAAAGGCACCTGCCCTGCATAATAACAATCTATGCACCTCTCAAACAACTTTAAGCTGCAGACTGTTTAAATATAGAGGGCAGAAGTGGTGTATAAATTGACAGAATAAAGTCACAGAGAATTATGGATAAGTTGGTGAAGCAGACTTGAAACACAGCTCTAAAAACTACCTTTACAATGCTCATAAAAGAGAATAAACCTGCTGCCTTTCTCATGGATTTAGAGAGAAGCACTGCACAACAGAGTAGACACAAGTAAAACACACCTGCATTGTTCCTTCCCATTATTCTATTCCAACATGAAGCTACTGAGGTGTTAAATACACATAAAACCAAGGGTTGTGTTCTTACCACATACTTTTAAGTCTTATAAATCTGAACTGTGAATTTCCTTAGTGATGATATTATTCACTATTGATGATATGAAACAGAATTAAAATTTGCAATTGCAAAGTCAGAAGAAGAGAACAAAGATTTATCATGCAAATCCCTTTCATTTAATTGTAACCCCTCAAAAGACATGTGACTGAACTCTCCAACATCAGCAGGCTGGTGTGTTTTGATATAAAATTACTTATAGCAGGGACTCAAAATAAGCAGAGGTTTCTCTCTTGCTCTATTCCTCACTAATCCCCTTCCAGAATGGATAATTCTGGCTCCTGACAGGTTGAGGATAGAATGAAACAGAACCTACACAAGAACCTGAACTACCAACCTTATTGCAGTCATATCACAGCTCCATTTTGCAAACATGCCCAAGGAGATGTGCCAAGGCATCAGCCTGCCTGAGCAGACTAGACTGCAGGGTGATACAGCCTGAGAAAACTTCCTCTGACACTGAAAACAGCCGTGGCCATAACTGAGTAGAGACTTCCCCAGAGGAGTCCCCAGCTCCTTGTATCCCAGCCTCCATTTCTCTTCCACCTGTAGCTTTTTGTGCCAGAATTTGGGAGCCTGTGGGAAGTGTCAGTCTCTGCAGACACCCTGCCAAAGCCAATAAGCACAATTCCAGTCTCTCCTGCACTTACTGTCAGCCATTGCTGCTAACCCAGTCTAAGCTGCCCTAATTCAATTCCCCCACACCAAAAATATTTCTCAAAACCGACATCTGGGAAGAGGCACAGCCAGGTGCATTCAGCTGAGTACACAAAATACATCTCTGGAGGATGAAATATCCAGTTACTCACATTCCTGATGTCATTCGCTGCTCTGGAAAAACACAGGTAAAAAAGTCTCAGGATGCAATTATAAATTCCAGCCCTGTTACCACGATGAGAGCTGGCACAATGTTCCCACCCAGGTTCCAGTGCTTCCACAGGGAACAGAAGCCATGGGAGGATGGGTTTCAGTGGGAGCTTGGCATGGTTTCTTCTCTCACTGCTTCCCCAAATACCCAGGTTTGTGACACAAGTGAGAGTAACAGTTGACTCCTTACATTTACTGAAACTCCCACTTACTGAAGTGGCAAAAAAAGTTCTGGAGAGCCTAAAGAATCACAACTGAACACCCAGTGCTTACAAGGCTTCCCACACAGCTGCAGCACAGCAGACTGCTAAATACTTTTGGATGCAGCTTTGCCATGTCATTCTTGATCTGAATGGATATATTTATTGGAAAAAAAACCCCAGAAACCAACTGAAAGCTAAGGGACTGCAGCAAGTACACTCAGAACTTGTTTTTAGAATTAAATAAATATTGTAATGATGAAAACAACTCCAGTGGAGAAGTCACAGCCTTTAGCAAGCACTTTATACTGGTTTTAAATTGTATTTCTTGTAGCAGTGTCTCAACAGGAGAAAGGTGCTGGGCAGTGGCGATTGTTACGCAGGAACCATGAAAATGCAGCTTTAAAATTTGCTACTTGGGCAAAAATAGTAAGTTTTTCTGTTCTAACAGGCATAGGCAATATAATTAACAACCAAAGAGAAAGTTCAAAAGGTCATTTTCATGAACTTATCTGTCTCTAACCAAATGCTGAGGGCCTGCAAGGCAGCACAGGGTACAAACCTGCCTTGCACAGGTTACCTACATACAGCTCTGTTAACATTTTATTTAGCCTGAATATAAACCTACGATAATCTAAAGTGCAAAATGTGCACACTTTGATAGAAACATCAAGTACTTAGCAATATTTTTTCAACTGATAAGATTTATACAAGGAAGAGCACTGAAATTTTGTGCTGTGAACCAGCAATTTGGACACTTTCCAGCTCACCAGCCTGTCACATTGGATAACTTCCCTCTCCCTGTAGGCATTCAAGCAGTTCTTCAAGAGAAATTTCTCAGTTTTAAGTACACTCATCTTTGCAAACTAACACTGAAAAAAAATCCAACTTGTGTCCGTATATAAATATGTGACTGAAATGCTTTCCTCTAAAGTTAATAAAGAGTAGTATCTTACCTTCTGACACTAAACCTTGCATGAAGAATTCCCAGTATATGCTCCAGAAGAAATACTGAGATAAAAATGTTGCCTAATCCATGAAGACTTTTTTTTTTTTGACAGAGCAAATGAAATCGATCAACTTTTCAAAAGAAAAGAACTTTTATTTTTATTAAAGTAGAATAAATGAATTTCAAGTACCATGGTTCTGAAAGTTATTTCAGAATTAAGATCATCATGGTTTTGTCTCTTAGTGCATCTTCAGCACTTCATGTGGAATGGCATTGCATCATCTCAATCAAATCATAGACAAACTACACTCAATTTTCATCCCTAAAACTTGCTTAGCTAAGTCCATTTTCTGCTGCAGTAAATATCACAGCTTCTTCTCTACCCAGTCTCACCAACCTGAAGTAATTTTCAGATCTTGATGTAAAATTAATCAGAGAGAAAATCCAGTAACCTCTTCCACCACTGAAATGTTCCCTTTCTGAGGACAGAAACTTCCATCCTACCCTGCATTCCTTATCTCTGTTAGATCCTCTTCTCCAGCCACCTTGGTCCCACCTGGAGGTGGCTTACAAAACCCACCAGCAGGATTCATAAAAAGTTTTTTCCTTCTTCAGTCCTTTTTGCTCAAGCAAAGTTCCTTCAGCATTAGCAAAGCACTGCTGGAGGGGAAAACTGAGCACATCCAGGGACATCCAGAGAACTCCTCTGTGGCCACGCACACCAGCAGAAACAAATATTCTGTGTACTGCCCAATTAGAGTAAGAAATAGAAGAATATTACACTAGACAAGCTGTGCACTGGAGAAAACTCCAGGTATGAAACTATATTCCACAAATTACTCCATCTCATATAATAAACACATTTACTTTCATAAATAGCTTTGTGCTGCATTCTGTGGGACCCAAAGCAATAAGACACCTTGTTGTGATCAACAACAGGCCCCTGTACACAGAGGCCATTTAAAAATCCCTCTCAGCAGTTTCATCTTTCCTGTTCCCCGCCAGCTTTTCCTGTGTATCACAACAAGCTGCAAATTTGCACTTCTGGGGGACTGTTTCTACTTTATAGGCTCTGCATCTGTCACCCATTTTTATCTGAAAATATTCCCTTCAGAGGCCTCCTTGCATGCAGTTCCTCTGGAACTCTGAGCACATTTCCATCCATTTCCCTCTGCAAGAAAGGACAGGAAAGAGGTAATTTTCAGCATCATCCAATTCCAATGGTTTCAAATCCATCTCTAGCCCTGTGTGCTGGCTGGTGATGTATGCTTCACTGCAGTCTCCAGGGATTTCAGAAGCATATCTAAACTTATCCTCAACATCTCTCATTATTTTGAGGGAAAAAACCCAACATGATTTTTATGCGAAGAAGAGTTATGACTAAATTAAGCAGCTTGGCCAACAGCTATTGCTGAAGTTTCTGATGGAGACAGAAAATGAAATGGAACAAGCACAACATCCAAACCAACACAATTAAAGTCTTAATTCAGACTTGTTAACATAAAATGGTGCATTTCAGATATTAATTTTTTGTTTTGAATATTGAACCTGCATAGAAGGAGAGCTCTGCAGTTGCCAGGCTGTTTGCAGCCACTGATAAGCACAGAGTTCACAGCAGCGCCCACAGGCAGCCTCTGATCCCAGCAACAGTTTAGGAATCCTGGAAAGATTTGCAACATGAAGGGAAAGTGAGAGTCACACACATTTCTTAGAACCTGAGAATCTCCCACCTAGAAAGAAGCTTATTATCAAACACTAACCATAATTAATACAGCAAGCTGCCTCTCTAAACTGTCCATCAAATGTGCACCATGGAAAATCTGTTTTCTACAGGACAAACCACAAATCAGACATGACAGAAAACTGTCAAGTCTGAATAAATTATCTTACAGTTATTACAGCTGTCACCTATCACAGAATCAGAACAGTTTATGTTGGACAGAACCTTAAAAATCATCTTGTTCCAACCCACTGCTGTAGACTGAGTTGGGAAATTTAAAGTGTGGATGCTCAAAAGTGGAAGGCAAATTAGATTAATCATCTTCCCGTTGAAAGCCCCCATAAACTTTTACCTAGTTCCTTTATTTATTGAAAAGGTTCTGTTCAAACACCTAGTTTCAAGGAATATTGTTTTTAAAACATGCATAAGGGAAAAACAAAATCCTAAAATACATCACACTTTTACTATAAGAACAATATTTGTTTTTTGAACAAACTTGTCAAATGAAAAATCAAGGTGTGCAACTGCAGCTGGAAGAGTTTGAAAACCATGTGAAATGAATAACTTTTGCCACAAAATGCAGAAAACCCCCAGAACCGCCACTCACACATCTGCACTCTTCCAAAATCCCTGCTGTTGGTTGCTGCATGGTTTTACATTCCATGCAATTCCCTGTAATCTCCATTTATCCTTACCACTGCACTTCTCTACTCACAGCTTCAGCCATTAAACTGAAATATGAACCAAAAAATACGTTTGACTCTGTTGAAGAAATTGGGAAGGCAGAGGCAGGAAAGGTGGAAGAAAAATTATATAGAAAAATATCTATGTCTTGTCAAACTTCCTCTGCCTGGCAGTCTGACTAAGCTGTGTGCGTTTCTAAGAACTTAGACCCACAATCCCCAGACTGGAAAAGCAGTTTTATTGCTGTTGGAGGGGGCAGGCTTTGCACCTGAGTGTTTTTCAGGGGTTCACTGGCTACACCCTGGGATACAATTTCAATAGTGCAAGGATAAGTTTACACTGAAGAGGAGCTACCACCACTAAGAATTGTATGTGCAAAGTATGCAAAGACCTTACAAGTCAAGATTTTCTTTTACAGTACCAGCCAAGCCAAACAGAAAAAAAAAATGCAACGTCAGTCAGATTCACATACTCAAAACATTGAAAAGAGGAGCATGAAATGTGCACCACTTAAAAATAACATCCAGCAGCTCATGGGGCACTTGTCCAACAGGGGATGGAGGGACTGAAAAACCCATGGAGTTCATGGAGCAGAGCAGCCAAGGCACAGGGCACTGCCTTGGGACTGTGGCACTGCCCAAGGAAGGGATGGGCAGGAAGGTTTTTTAATGCCATTGGGCATTAAACCCCCCTAATTTTTTTTCTACTAAAACTGGTAGTATTAGTACAAGACATTAATTTAAAACTGACTTAATCTTTTCTTTATGAGTGAAATAAATAAATAAATTGAAAGCATTTCTATGAAATGGATCCTTAGGATTTTTCCTACTTCAGTCAATGTCAAATAATGAGCAAAGCAAGATTTTTAAATTGCTGCATCAGGAAAGGGTGAAGAATTAGATGCTGGGCAAAGGAAAATTATATTTAAACTTAGTAATTGGCAGTGTTGAACTGATTTGTCAACTCAAGCACAGACACCTAGAACTCACTGAAATTCACCAGTCTGGGTTTTCAATCCAAATATTTGAACATTCCTAGCTATATTTTTTTTTTCCTTTCATCTTGATTTAATATAAACAACAGCACCAAAATGTTCATTACAATTCATAGTAAACCCAGAGTATTGGATGACAAGGTAGCTAAAAATCAACAGAGTTAAAATAGCAATTTTTAAATTAAGAATTCAGGAATGTAACTCAAATGCCTCTACAGCCAAAGGAGAGCTCTCATAAAACCCTTAAGGGCTTTTTACTTTTATTTAAAACACAAAGGATTAGCTTTCTAAAGCTTCTTTTGGAATTTAATTGGGCAAGTATAACTTTTAAAGTAGTCTATCTGCCTGGAGCACAGCAGCTGTGATGGGGAAAATGCTGCTGCAATATTTGGATAAATTCTCAAACAAAACCATTAAAAGTCTCTGGTAATTAGTGGTTGAAATGAGAACTCAGAACTTGGCACTGGAATGTTGTTTGCAGAAACTGTTGGACTTATTTACTGTGATTCTTGATTCCAGTGCACAATCAGCACAGAGATTCCCATGACTTCATGAATATCACAAAAGTAAAATTTGATATTAATGCACATATTTATTTTATCAATATATTATGTGACATTTTCTGTCTGCAGTGAAATAATCCAACACTCATTTTCTTCTAAACCTTTATAATAGAGTAATATCACATCATTACTTTGCTTAAATTATATTACAGTGCCTAAGTGTTACATGATGCTGCATAACAGTTTGCTATATTCTGTAACAAGATCTTTCCCACTGCACCAATCTCCTCAATTCTTGTAAATTAAATATGTTAAAATCTGTGCAAATCTTAAATAAAAGATTCTGAGCTCATGAAAGTAGTAAAGCTAATGAAATGGCCAGTGAATTAACAGGGAACAGGATTAATAGTAAATTACCACTGTACTGGGAATTTAGCTGCAATCTTATACTCAAATCTGAACACTTGAAAATGACTGACTTTAAAAATAAAAAAACAAATTTACTTTTTCAAACCTCAACTTTCCTGCAAATTAAGTGCTCACATTTGTATTGTTCAGTTTTAGATATTTCATCCATAACAGGATTTAGTGGCCATTCTCAAAGGTCTGCATTTGGGACCAGATTCAGGCTTATGTATCTGTTCTATGTAAATATATATATCCAGTTTTTGAGCATTGTGTTTCATATGAAAAAAAGCTTAAGCTACTTGAAAATTCTAAAACATTTTTTAGTTTCTGTACAAGTATCTCATTGCCAAAGTTACAGAAGCAGTGATGATGGAAAGTGCCTAGGAGACAGCAGCAGGAAATCACAGTTTGCCACTTTGCTCAGCTACAACTCTTGTCTTTTTATTTTCAGGAAACGCTTTCTGCTATTTTGCCTTTTCTGGTTATTCAGCCTGGACCTCTGTTCTGTTGACTGAAGTGAGGCAACCCCTCAGACACGACCTGCCTTGTGTTTGCAAGAATGGCAGTAACAGCTACACATCAATAACCTCTCACTGAGTCCCACTGGATGCTGTATTCTGCCCTGGTCATAAGTGGTGACATTTTCCATACCTCTTTGGGAAGATTAGTTTCAACTGGACATTAAAAAGATGGATGAGGACGAAAAGCTATCTCTAAAGAAAACAATTCAGTTTGGTATTAATGGATATATTCCATCAGTACAGCTACACATCAGAAATGAAAATGCCCCCAGAAGTTATTATGCTTGTTTAGACAACATGCAAATACAACACATGTGACTGGTCCAGCAGGAGAAGAAAGCTGGATCCCTAATGGAGAGCTGCTGTCAAATGAGAGCCTCCAGGAAAGCCATAGACTCAACCTTACCTTTAATTTAGTTACCTGAAACAGCCTGTTGCAATTTTGTAATACAAAGATCATGTTAGCTGCAGGTAAAAGTATTTCTGCATTCCTGAGCTACAAGAAATATTTCCTTAAATTTTATATTTAATTTATCTTAATTTTGGTCTAATCAGCAATTAAATTTGAAAGAGGATCCCTAAAGAGAACATGCCAGTTGAAAATATACATAATAACAAGGAGAAGAATGATAAGCTCCAAGAGTAAGGTGTTAATTTGTATCTTAGAAACAATATTAACATACTGGTCAAATGTCAAATGAAATGGGTCGCAAGGAAACACGTTACTTACAGACTTTAAGCTGTGATGCAATGGCCCAGCAAAACATGAAAATGCGACCAGTGCTACTGAAAAGGAACAGTCTGGACTCAGCAGATTTCATGAGGCACCCCCAGCACCGCAGGACCAAATCCCAGCAGGTTCGCTTCAAGGAGGATGGTGTCAGCACCAAGGCAGAGCTGGAGGCCAATCCTGCCCGAGACACAGCACTCACTACTGGAAAAACTGAAATATTTAGGGATCACAACCTTTTGCTAACTCAGTCTCCAACTTTTCCAAGGGCTCAAAAGGGGCTTCGGAATATTGCCATACAAACTTCTCCCAGCCTCAGGAAACACTTCCCTGTTTTTAAAAGGAAAAAGCTGACAGTAAGCAAATCACTGACAGAAATGCCAGCAGAGCCTGCAAACTCTATCCAGGTAAATGGCACCCTTTGTGAACCAGACATGCTGTCCCCTGAGCTCTGCTACCTGAGGATAAGTCATGATTTGGAGGATGGATGCAGGAATAGTGAGGTGGGCTTGGGTCAGAGGTCATCAAAAGCACAAAGCAATGGACCGAGGTACTCGGGTGATTTCTCAGTGTCAGACAAGACAACTGCGTCTACACAGGTGCCTGAATACATTCATGTGAGTTTCCCACAGGACAGGAACGTTCCCCTGGATGCACCAGACACAACCACAGCTTCAAGTAATTCACTGCATTCTTCTACTGCCATCAACAGCAACGAAAGTCATGAAAACAGCACACTGTCATCTGATTCTGACAGAGCAGAGCCTTGCCTGAGCAATTCTGTGAACTGCAGTGACTGTAACCCCCACTCTGCTGCTCCTGAAGTGCAGAAAAGCGATTCTGAGCCGCCTGCAGCCAGCAAAGATGCCAGCAGTAAGGAAAGCACTCCACTGTCACCTTCATCAAATCACAGCTCACCTCGTTTCCTCAGAGAGTGTCACCAGGCAGGAGAGCACAGGCCAGGTTCCAGCTGTGTGACACTACCAAGTGACGATTGCCCACCGCTGTCACTGCCCAGCAGCGACGCATCCAAACCATGTCTGTCATGTAATTCTGAAATCCAGAAAAGTTCCACCCACTCAGATGTTTCCCAGTGTAACAGCTGTTTAGAAGGATTTCACATAAAGTCTTATCCGCCAAGGAATGAAATAAATCCGCAAAGCAACAAAGAGATTAATGAAATTAATCAAATTCACTTGGCACATGGAGAACTCTGTGCTCTACAAGGCAGGCTGCAGTCTGTAGAGGAATCCTTGCAGTCCAACCAGGAGAAGATTAAAGTCCTTTTGAATGTAATCCAAGACCTGGAAAAATCCAGAGCCCTCAGTGAAGGGTATGGTTCATTTTTAATATCAGTAATTAATCAGAAGTGTAAAGTAGATATTAGCATTCTTTTAACCTTTGCTACTGAAAAACACAGCTCTTCTGATATTTAAAGATGAGTCTGCAAAAATGTATCTTACACCCTTTTTGTGATGTTTGGGCCTCAGCAGAGAAGTAAGTCCTTTTATAGCTTGGCTGTAGCTGATATTGCCTTTACAAAATCCAGTGCAAGACCCAGCTTAACAACTCCCTTTTTAATTTAGATTTAGGGTGTTCAAAGCATGGCAAGGTCAGACACACACTGAGTGCCAGACTGAGAACTAAACACAGAGCATGTGAAGGCAGTAAGAGCTCACTTCAGACTCCCGGGTTTCAGAGTGGCTCCCTTCTCACCCCCATAAAAATGTAAAAAACCCAGTATTTATTGTCACTATGGCGACTGTGCCAAGGCTACAAGCAGTATTCATGCATTATTATGCATTATAAATAATAATAATACCATAAATGAAATAACGTCTAAAGATTGGACAAAGTTAAAATGGAATTTTAAATATTTTTATGCTCAAAACTGGTTTCAGAATACCCTAATAGAGCTTTCCAAGCTATCAACAGCATCTCTTACAGTAATTGCATCTAGGACACACTTTAAAGTCTGTTTTATTGTAAAGTAGTATATCCTTCAAACCACTTATATTTGAAAAATTCAGAAACAAAGCAAGGGAATAATGGTTCCATTTCATTATTTAAAGAAAAAAGTTACTGAAGAGACTATGCTACCATAAATTTAATCTTTAGCACAGGCATCTCATGCATGTAGATAAACCACTTATGCATGCAAAACTGCACTCTTAGTTTTAAAATTAGATCATGTATATCAGCTGTATTTACTGATTACAATAATGACCAAATCAGGTAATATTCCACATTTCCACAAACTTTGCAAACACCTGACAAGGAGGCTGCACTGAGGGTTTTGTGTAGGTGCAGCTGCAGAAAGAGCCCAGAGCATGACACTGCTGTGGGCTTTGCACTTGGTCCCATGTGGGCAGAACTCTCAGGATGGAGCTAACCAAGGCCACAACTTTATATACTCCAATCTTCTTACAACTTCTGATGGGACAAAAAAAAAGAAAAAAATAATCTATTTTGAAGAATTTTTTTCTTTTTCCAAGTATTTTAGCTTGGAATTGAAGTTAACTTGTAATTCTGTTGAATAACTTTCACAATTCAAATAAGAATTTACACTCATTTAAAAATTTAAAATAATATAAATCTGGTTACCATGTGATTTTACTCCATACTTATTACCTTTTTTATCTGGAAACATTAACTGGTTATTAATGAAAACACCTGGCTGTTAGCATGAAAATACTTTCATTAGCTTCCACTGTGCCCAAAAAAATTCTTGTTCCATCTAAGATTTTCCCCATACAATTCAGCTCCTGCCTCAGTGTTATGTACCCTCTCTCAGAGGCTTGTTCCATATGGATTTCTGGCACCAGTTTTGTAACAGCCTAAACGCAAGAGACAAAATCCACATAGACAGACTAACAGCAAAAATGGAAAAAAACCATTACAACACTCCAAGCCCCAAAAATTCAGGTAAGAGGCAAGATAGGAGGCAGGGATCCAAGTATGTCTCAAGCCTAAGCAGTCATTTCTCTGTTGTAATCTTCATGCAGACACCACCTGACTGTGCTTCCATAGAATGGGACAGAAAAAACACCCACTTCTTCTCCCATGGCATGCAGTTCTCTAGAGGAGAACCTAAATTTCAATTATGTTTGTGAATCTGCCCACAGCAAAGACTAATTTGCAGTCAAGCACAGTCAGATTATCCAGCAATATTTATAATCCATTTCTGTTCAGGTACCACATGGTAGAAAAGAAAAAAATAGTCAAATATCTTGAAGAGTCACTCTGAGATTCAATGAGAAGCTTCAATCCACCTTAGCAGATTCATCTCTCACTAACACTGAATGTTCCAAGCACTTTTATTGATAGCACAACAATGCCCATGAAGAACTCCCATTTCTCCCAAAACAATCAGAAAATTATTTTGGTACCAACTGATCTCCCCTAATTCAAATAAAACTTGTTAAATATAAGTATTATACTTTCTTCAGACATAATGAGCCACCAATCTCAACCTGTTTCTAATGAAGGGCTCTCCATCATAAAAGTATTTCAGCTCTAGTTGGTATTAAGCATGAAAACTGACTTTTCTTTTTTTCTCAACACTACAAATTTGTAACTTATCAGCAGTAAAAATCTGACTTGGTTATATTCAAATAAGGAAACATGAAAAGGGAAGACTGGAAAGCATAAGGACAGAGATCAGATTGATTCAGCAAATTGCATGGATTTTCAAATACTTGAAAGTGTGTTTGTTAGAAGCAGTCTCATGTTTAAGTGTTTTCATAACAAGTATTCATACCAGAACCAACAACCAGAACTCTTAACAGCATGAGGTGGGAAAGGTCAAGACAAGGCTCACAGGGTTTGTGTGTTTCCAAAGAAACATTCCAGCTTAGAATTTGATTACTAGAATTTTCAGTAGGGCTAACAGAAGTGGTGAACAGAATGGCTTTTTTTTTTTTACATAAAAAATAATGGCTTCTTTTTTTTATATATAAATAAAAGACTGAGAGCTCTGTTATTGTGCCAGTAACTCCACATCTCATGAACTGCTGTCTGTTCCAGGCGTAACTTCTACCACACTGGGCAGGACCTCAACAACTGCAGCACGTGCCAGAACACGGCGTGCATCATCTACAGGTACCCTGCTCCCCCTGACACTTCTGTCCTGCCTGGACACCCCCCAGCTGCACAAAGCAGTGCTTTGCTCACACCTATAAAATGTCTCAACTGTGACTAACCCAGTTTTTAAGAAAAGACTAAGTGGTTTGTATGAGGTGCTTGTTATGTTTCCCAAGCAGAAAATAATTCACAGTGGGGGTAGCTGAAAGGAAAGGGGGACTGGACTTGGGAGAATTCAAACAGAAACTTCCCTCTAAAGTTTCACAGTGTTTATTACCGGCATGCTTTGAAAATCTGTGATGCCATTTCTGATGATGAAATTCCTCTGTGTAGTACATTTTTAAAGCTAGGGTTTCTGTAATAATTTTAGGTCTTGGAAAAGATAAACTCTCAGTTTTCTGAATGCTAGTGGGCTACAGCTACAGTTCATGTTAACCTTCAAAATAAGACCAATATTCCCACATTTTCACCTCAGTAGTTATTAATTTCAGACAGTGCAATTTGAGTGTAGGATACTTCAGATTTAAAGTGCAGGTTATCTAAACTCTTATGGCCAGAAAGCTTTTCAGAGCCGTGTTCTGGGAGCTGCACATTTCAAATGCTGTGTCTGTACACTCTAAGAGCCTTCAGCTGTCCAGACATCAACCCCAAAGCCAGCAGGTACAAAGTCTTGCTTGTGCTGCACAAGTACCTTTTCCACTCAGCAAGGGAATTTATAACGATATCGAATCTCTGCAAGCTCAGTTACGAGGCAGAAACCCTACACTTTGGGTTACTTGATTACATTTACAAAAATAAAGGGTAAGAGAATTTTTCTTTGAGGCTGAAACCTTTTCCTTCATTTCAAAGAACATGGCAAACCATTATCTTCCATAGTTTGTAATCACTATAACTTTAATTTTTTAATGGAAATAATTAATAGAAAATACTCACATGGAAGAGTTTTTCACACTGCACATTCTGCATGAACCAAATTTAGTAAAGAGCTTAATAAACTAGACACAGCACTGGAACCTATTGTTCAACATGCAACTCAGTCCCATACTGATGTCCTAAACCTCTGGTAATGAAATTTTGAAGTAATTAACATGTCACAAATTAAACACCACAACTCCTCTGAGACAAAGTTGTAGGTCTTCTTCACAGCCCCCTGGATACCCTGGGAAGTTACATGACTTATCCAAGAGCACACACTATACCCATAAAAAAAAAAGAAAAAAGAAAAATTAAAAATATATTTCCTTTATTTGATCATGGTCTCTGAACAAACAATCTCTGTGTGTTTTATGGGCATAGACATAAACAGGTCACTCCCTAGAATTTATATACACCCTTGTTCACAGTAGGATGCCTTCACTCTTTAGAAAAGGACCTTTTTTAAAAGTTTACATGGTTTCAGTGTAGGATAGATCTTGAACAACAAGCACCATCATTCAAAGGAAAGAACAGAGGAAGTAAGAAAAAACTCAGAGGCCTTTTTGATTTACCAGGTAGTTTGTAACAATAATGGTGCCTGGAGGCTGACACTGCAATGATTAATAGAACATGTACAGGACACAGGTGCTCTAAAAAGTTTCTACTTTTAAGAGACAAAGAGGAAACAGTAAGGAAACAATAGTTTTTAATTTACAGAGGTGTTCCATAGGATGTGGTTATGAAAAAAGCATTCTGTGTGACTAATATTTGAAGTTCATTAGAAAATACTCTGAAAGCAGCAATTGTTTGTCAGTGTTTGCTGCAGACAAACACATTCAATTCCTGTCTTTTATGTGGCCTGAAATGTCCATGCAAGTATTTTCCCCTAAGACAGCGTCACAGCAGTGATTAAAATAAAGTGTTTTATCCTGCTCTCAGTTTTCCTGCTCTAAAAGAGCCTCACTCCTCACTGCTGCATGCAGAGTGCTGCGTTGCTGTCACCGAACGATCTTTATCACACACAGTCCCCAAGTCGAACAATGCATTAATCTCACAGAAATCCCCCTGTGGGTTACACTGATCACTAAAGTCATGAAGAGCTTTTCAGCCTAACAGTGACTGTAAATTTGGCTTTATTAACTACCCAGCAGGGATTCCAGGCTTGGGATTTTCCACCCAGGTCATGTAATAGAAATGTTTGTATTGTAATAAACAAATGCAAGTAGCAACCAAAACCAGTTATCATGGGCAGACTTGAGTGAAGACTGAATTAACCTCTTGCTCTGGAGATTATATCTCCAACATTAAATTAAAAACTCTGAAGAAGGGTAGAGAAAAGTAACTGAACAGATGCTACTCTGATGTATTCTGTAAACCCAACATTTCATTCTCCAGCACCCTTGGTCTGTGAATATTGAAAGCTATCAAGTTGCAGTTTTAGTAATAAGCTGATGAAATGCAAGAGTCACTGCTTTTATTTCACTTATTTCTTCCTTTTTTAATATTTATTATGCCTTGCTTCTTGTTCAAGAGACCCTTCTACTCTTTTCTAAATAAAAATTATCCTCCTGGTTTCTTATTACCCATTGAGTTATATTATTTAATGTAAAATCTCAAGACACATGAATTAAAGGAAACAATCTTCAAGCTAATTTCAACACACTATTTAATGACTATGGATTTTATATAACTATACAACTAGAAGTTTTTAAAGACATTTGCACATTTACTAACTTTACAGATTTCTTCTGATCAGTGCCAAAATCAGCTTCAGGGCCTTGAAGTGACATCCCAAACCTTTTAAATGATTCTGTTTTCCTCCCATCATGGCAAATACAACCTTTCCACTCTGCCCTAAAACTTTCACAGCAGACACAGAAATAAGGAAAACACACATAAAACTGCTTAAACCCTGTCCACACTGACTCTTTTGAACCTCACATTTATTTCTGTGCACTCATCTGCTCTTATCTAATTAACATCTCGACTCTTGTTTGACATCAATAATAATTAGGGCTTTCAATTGAGGAAATGAGTTCTACTTTCCTCTTAACTAACACCATTTATCTCAAAAACTTACATACTGTTTAATTTAATATATTTTTGTTCCTAGTCTGTGTCCTAGTGAGCGACACTCACATTTAATAAAGTTAAGCATGTGAGAGTTTTTAATTGCAAGCACATGACTGTTAGATTATGGGATCAAAATCTGACCTTTGAATAAAATGTATTGAAAGGTCATCCTGGTACATTTTAATTTTTGTCTCATTGCTTTGGGCACACTGCTGGAGTTCTTAACTCACTTAAAAGTAAAATTTTCCACTCAAAAAAAAAAAAAAAAAAAAAAAGTGAACTTATTTTCAAAGGAGCAACCCCTTAGCCCCTTGTGTTGACCCCAGGCTGTATCATTGAATAATACCAAGTTATTCTGATGAGGGAAGCAGCCTTTGACATATTCTTTAAAGGGGGAATTTCTCACTTACTAGCATAGGTCTCTCAATTTTTTTTCCATAGTGTAGAATATGACTTCAGGCAACAAGAAGGAAGATTTCATCAGATTTTGAAAACACTGGACAATGCAGAACAAAATCCAGCTTCAGCTTCACCTCAGAAGCCACCTCCTGATCCTCCAGCTCCCGAGAAAAAGGAGTTAAGGAGAAAGACAAAAAAGGTGAAAAGAAAATGCTTCTGGTGGATTTGACTTCCTCATGCATCCTTTTACATTTCAAAAGACGCTAAAACAGAAAGAGCTTGAGAGCACACACCTGAAAATGTGCTATTATGAAATCACAAAGGTTAAGAATGTTTAATTAGAGTATCTGAAAAATCAAAATAATTGAATTTAATTTATTAGCTCACTGAACAAAGGTGCATGAAGATACTATTTTCAAGAAAAGAAATGGTTTCTTTCAAAAGGAAGTTCTCGGTTTTTTTCCAAGGACACTTTCATATGCTTTGTAAAGACCTTTTTTTCAACTCTCCAAAAATAACAAGTTTCAAATCTCTACTTTAAAAAGCAATTGTAGACAAAGCTAGGCATGTCACACAGCCTTTATTTCCCATTTATAAGCAACATTGACTAAAAGGAAAAAACTTCATCAAGCCTTGAACAAACCACATTATCAAGAACAAATTCAGGGAAACCTAAATTGTTCAAACAAATCTCTCCTCAAAGGAGACAATTATAATTATTGCACTTCCCCACTGAAATATTTTTGTTGCTGTCATCTCATATTGAGCAACAAACAAAAGAATTTCAGGTTAAGTTTTAACTCTATTGTTTTCTTTGTTTGTTATAAAATCCCAGCATTTAGAAGCCATTTAATGGATTTCCCTGAAAAGAACTGGGGAGCTGTAAAACCAGAGAATGTCACAGTAACTCTTGTCTTAAACCCCTGCTCAAACAAGGTCCAGGTCAGTGAATTTGAGTTGTGAGTATCTCCAAAGACAAGAATCCCCAGCTCCTGGAAGGCTGTTCCAGGCTTCCCTAACACCTAATCTGAATTTCCTGCATCCTGATTGTGCCCATTACATCTTCCTGTGTCCAAGTACTCCTGCAAGAAGAGCTACATGGATAATGAGGCCTCTCTCCTGAGTCTTCACTTCTAAAAGACTGAACAAATCCAATTTTCATTGCCTCTCATCTCCCATGCTGCAGCCACAGCCATCCTGGTGGTGTGAGTTGTCTTTCATACACCTGGAAGCCTAAAACTGGACACAATCCCTCAGATGTCATCACACAATTGCTGGAGAAAGAAGAATTAATATTTTGGATACTGTCTTACTGAATCATTTGCCCAGTCTATCCATTTAAGATCTGTATTGCTGTACCAAAATATCCCAAGATTTTTTTTTTGCCTTAAGATGTAAATTAATATATGATAAAAAATTGAACATAAAAATAATATTTAGTGAACTGTTCTGTATTGCACAAAAGAAATATATATATATGCTGAAAAGATTTTATCAAATGTCAATGCAGCTACTTCTTTCCTCCAAAAATACTCGAGGTACCATTAGCACAGAGTGTGCCAATGGAACCCAATTTATGATTGGTGATCCTATTATTTTACTCATGAAAACATGGTCACCTTTCATATGGGGGGCAGGGGAGAAAAGGTTTTCCAAAGCAAGTTGAGTGGAATGTACTGCAGATCTTTTCTTAGAAGTGGCCCTGGTTCAGGGTATTCCATAGATTAATCCCTGCATCTTATTTTTCTAAGTAATCCTGTATTAATTGTGCAATGTTAGTTTTAAATGTCTGTACACTTTTTGTACACCTTTGTGTTCCTTGAATACTTAGGGTTAATTACACATTTGAAAATACATTAAAAACAATTTTGCACAGAAGGATTTTGTCTGAAGGAACTCATTTCTTTATAAAGCAAATTTTTAAGAAGAAAATTTGCAATATGCCATGGCTTAATTGATCAAAATTCGAAAGGACTGACACTTAAAAACCATTTCCATGTTAATTTCAGTTAGTACAGAAATGACAGGAACAAAACTGTTGTTATTTTAGAGGCTTTTCAGAAGGAATTTTTTTTACTAATGTCTTTAGATGCCTTTAGTGAGACAGAAAAGCTCTTCAATGATAGGTTGTGGTTATAAAAAAGGTAAGAATTAAATGACTCCATCAGAACACATCACTATATTACAATCAAGTACATGCACTACTTGTGCTGCTATGCCAAGAGCATTCCTTTTTTGCTTTAGTATTTATAATTGATCCAGTGAAGGGTTTATTAGTGTATAAATTATTCTTGTGCATTAAAATAATGCTTTAAGACCAATATCCCCTGTAGTAAAGTATAATAATAAGCAACACCAAGAGCTTTAACACAAGTAAAAGCAGCAAGTTTTTTTTTCTGTATTGAACACATTTTTAATAATTTATGATACAAAAGCAAACCTTTTGCCTTTCTTTTTGTTGACAAGCACAAAAAGTGCTCATTTTAAGCTATCTGATTTTGGGTTTGCCTACATAATGCATATGATGCTTCCAATTTTTTTTCAAAGGATCCAGATCATTTAATTTAAACAAACCACACGCCTTTGGTTCACCACATTGTACCAATCGATTCCTAGGGTCAGGAGAACTATGCAAAACAGAAATACTCTTTTTAGTTTAAGAAAGTCCAAACAAAGGTGGTTACAAGTAAGGCTGAGTCTTTCTTAGAACCTGAAGAAACATCAATATTCATAAAAATCTGAAATACACTGATTTAAGTGCTAAATCTGGAGTACACTGATTTAAGTGCTAAATTGGAATACACTGATTTAAGTGCTAAAACTGGAATACACTGATTTAAGTGCTTACAAGTTGCATATTTTAACATCTGACCTTGATGGCACTCAGAACCATAACCAATTTTTAATCCTTAACCTCCCAATCACAATCAGCTTCTGTTTTCCAGATTCCTGAGTTGGTGGTTTTTGATTTCTCTCTCAGTCAGTAAAGTGTGGATTGTGCAGGTGTGGATGTGAAATTCTGCTTGTGACCTGTGCCCCCAGAGCAGCAGGGAAACTCCAGAGGTTTCCAGGCCAGCCAAGCCTCAGTCACGCAGAATCATTTAACTGGAGAATCTTTGCTATATGAACATTTGATATGAAAGCTTTGGGTTTTTTTATCAATTAATATTTTAAAAATATTTTATTAAAAAATTATTAATTCCTATAGGAAATAAAAAAAGTACCAGATACACACTACAGAATTTATAGCGTGAGGATTGGAAGAGCAGTAGAAATTGGTAGACTGTTGGAAGATAAAAGTACTGGCTACAAAGACTTCTCTGGTTTACAAAATTACAATATAATCTCTAAAAACAGCTCCCAGAGCAGGAAAGAAATGTTAGAAATACAAACATATTCTTAAATAAAAGTGAAAGAGAATCCAGAAATCCCCCATAAGTTGTCAAACAACTCCACCAAAAATCCCAAGCTACACCTACTTGACAGCACTTGATGACAAAAATATTGTGGGCTTCTGAGAAATACATATTTAAATTATATATGCTATATATAAAACATTGCACAGAATGCAGAGTATTCCAAAATTACTGTATTTGAAATTGTTGTTTTATTAAGTCAAACTAACTTTCTTTAAAAATTAAAAATGTATCAATAAAATACTGATTTTTCTCCTGTAACAGCAGTTCTTGTAGGGCTTCTCTTGGTTCTGTGCACTATAAGAATCCTGCCAGCATAGACACACAACAAATTCCTAATGGCACTTGAACCCTAATGTATATTTTGTTTATTTCTAGGCTCTTTAAATGTGGTGTTATCTTTTCAAATAAAATGAGATATTTTTATTAGGTTTCAGGAATCAATTAATACTAAACAACCACACATCAAAAATGCATTTTGCAGCATTTCCAGGTAGAGCAAGGATGTCGATTTGAATACCAAACAAAAAAGCTGTAGTTTTTAGCTAGACCATGAGTATTTTTTGATCAAATTCTCCAACCATGGCAGCTCTGCAAATCGTTTCTGTGGTCATTGTCTGCTCTGGAGTAGCTCTTCTTAACAGAGCCCACAGATTCCTTCTGGGCAAAGTTTTATTTGTACAATATTATATATAAATACTGTCTAAAAACATCTCTGCATAGCATAGCTACATTTATTTCATCATGTTAAAGAGATATGTGAGCAAAGTCAAATGTGGAAGTACTAAAGCAAACCTTTAAGGTGCATATAGTGGATTTATGATATTTCTATTTACCTAACCAGGCTAAGACTGAAAACAATATTTCTATGTTCTACATAGTTTATGAATTGACTTCTATAATTCCTGTAGGAGGACTTCACTGCATGACAATGACCTTTATCTAAAAGTCTAAATCTCATTAAATATTCAAGGTAGAGCTTGAATAAGCAGTTTCAGACAATAAACTTGTCCCTCTTCATGGAAGTGTAGAAGCACTTCTACAACTACAGTCAAGGTTTTGTGGGGTTTTAAGGGTGAAAACAACCAAGCAGCTGTTAAAGCCTTCAGCTGCTAAAACACCACAGTGAAGGCAAGAATGGCATTTAACTAAGTCCTCCCTGCAGTAGCTGCAGAGAGCCAAATTACCTTTCCACCACCACCTCCTTCTCCTGGGGAGATTATTTCTTTCTGAGCCTGACTTTTCTCAGTAATTACATGAGCACAGCTCCCAGCAGGCACTTACCAGCTAAGCCCAAGGCAGAACCCTCCCTTTCCCTTTCCCTTCAACTGGCATCACAGCACGAAAAGATCCAGGCAACTGTAAACCCAGATCTCTGCCAACAAGCTAGAAGATTGTGAGAAGAACACCTGAATAGGAAAATTAACCTGCTTATCCCTGTCAGAAAGCAAAAAAACCCCTCAGGTAAACCAAATCCAGTTATCTGTCAGGCGCAAGGTATTTAAACTTGTAAGGAATTACAGGTCTTGTAAATTGTAACTATTGTTCTTATCAGTATAAATCAGTATTTGCATTGCTTTCCACAGCATTTTCAAGTTACAGTAAATGACACAGCAGAAATTAATAAAAACACTTGCAATGTTCACAAACACAGTAACAAGTTTAAAATTCAAAGAGTAACCTCCTGTCCTCCTGGAAGTGATAGATTCAGCCTGATCTGGAATGTCTCTTATACCTGTCTAACCCCAGCTACACAGTCCAGCTGCAGAAACTCCACATGTCCCACCTGTCCCTGCAGAATTCACCACAATTTCAGCAACTTGAGCTCATCTAAGCATTCTCCAGGACATAATTCTTGACTATCTGCTTCATTTTGAAAAGATCAAGTATTCAGGCTTTCACAGCAAGAATGACCCTCTCAGAAGTGTTAAAGCAAACCTGAAAATTAACTTGGTGAACTAAAGTAGCACACAGAGCATAGAAAAAGCTTTTGTCATTTCTTTCTAAATACAAAAGACTTTTGTTCGTTAAAAACATTTTATTTGCATGTGAAAGGCTATTCTGTTAAGAAGTGTTGTTTCAGCTGTAGAAAATGTAGCAATTTACTGGAATACCACTTTGAAAAACCTCTAAAATGCCCAATATACATATATGCAGAGGTGCTCCTGAACAGAACTAGAAGCAAGAGAAACACATTTCAAAATTCACACTGAATTTGTTCTTTTTAGGTTAAAACAGCTGAAGAAATTACAGTAGATGGGAGAAGGAAAGAAAAAGAAACAGATTTTCCAAGCCATTTCAATTTACTGTAACCAGCTTGTTTCCTACTGGTTTCCTAATGGATCTTTTATGCAGGATTAAAACAGCTTCATTTTGCTTTTTCATGTGCTGTTTATGGTCTCCAGAAGTACTCCCTTAAACTGGTTAGGTCATGCACAGCACTCATATCATGCTTTCCTTGTACAGAAAACATTTTCCAACACTCTAGAGAGCTGTAAGGGTCACTGGTCTTCATCCCAAACCATTTCCTGTTGTGACCATGGATGTGCCCGAGGGTTCCACACAAAAAACAACCTGGAGTTCAGATAAACAGCTACAGAGATGTCTCAAACCTGCAGATGTACCACCAGGGAGTTCAAAGCAACCATTGGCAAATATTCTCTCTGAGGAACTCAATTAGTCTCCTCAATTATTAGGAGCCTAATCATTAGGAGGCACACATGCTCTGGCTGGCAATGATCTAAAACTGTTACTTTCCAATAGAAGTAAACAGGGAAGCACAGGACATTTTAAAAGGCACAAAATGTACCTCTTGTGGCGAAAATCATCAAGTAAATGATGCTATGATTTTGTAGAATAAAACAAATCTCCAAAGACAAACCATTAAAAGCCACCTTCCCATAAGTGAAGAGTCTGAAGGGCAAGCTCCAAATTCCCAGTGAATTCCTTGCATTCTCACAAATAGTCCAAATCCAGAGGATGTATACTTAAATCTGAATAAATTGCAGAACCTGTCCTCAAATATAATTCTTAAATCATGGAACCTCCACAAAAAAAAAATCTCTGGTGAGTGTTTAGTTCTAGCACATGCCCAGATTTTTTTTTTCAGTTTTACTCATACAATTTCACATTTGATTTCTGGAAATACTCTTTTCAATGTCTTAAACTATGTCCTTTATGCAGGTTTGTAAAACTTTCTTCTTTTTTGCAAATATCAACTAGCTTTCTATTTATCATTTGTTCTCTTAAAGAATGTTCAAATCTTACAACTGCACTTCAAAAGACTGCGATTACAGTGTCACAGCTGAATAAAAAAAAGAGTAAAGCTTGAGACTTTAAATTAAAAAAAATAATTCACAAGGAATTGATAATATATTCACAAATATATTCACAATATGCTATATTTTTTCCAATAATTCACAAATGCTATATTTGCTTTTTTTCCAGGATAACTATAAAATGAGTTTCAAAGCATTGAATATGCACTGAAATATTACTCACAATTAATGGATCTCGTCCCATTGTAATAACAGTTCTGTTCACTGTGTGCAGTAACTGCACCATTATTTCTTGAATATGGTGATAAGTTGAAGCCTGCAAATGAAAAAAACAGAGTTTTGATATTAAAATCATATCTTTTTGAAAAGTTAGAAGAAACCAATTACTTCCATTTTGACAGCTCAAGTTGTACAATATAACAGCCCTATTGAAAGAGTAACACTAATTCTTCTTGCTCACACTGCTCCTTAGTTCCAGCAATTTCAGTGGAATACTTGTGTCCAATTTCAGTCCAATTTCAGCCCAATCTACTCCACAATTCTTTTTTTGTTTCAAACAGTCACTTCCCATCTCTCACTCAAAGGACTCCTGTTCCCCCCCCAACTGAGCAGTCTGTAGCTTAACCCTGGTACAGTTAATTTATAGCAAATTCTCTTACGGCTCCCTACGCCCGCCTGTGCTCTCAGGGCAGGCTGGAGCTCAGGAATGTTCTTAGCTGCAGTCACAAATACAGAATTATCAAAGGAGAAAGTTGTCTTCCTTTACCTGAGCTACTCTGGGAGGGAACAGGCTGGACACAGTTGGCCCCAGCACTGCTCTTGTAGGCTGAAGCAGGTTTGATTATTTATTCTAAAACCCTGAGCAAATGGGAATGACCTTCTGTTCACCAGTTTCACTGACCTTGCTCTGATCACTCGACAACTTCGGAAACCAGCATACAACAAGAAATAAAAAGCCTAAGCAAATTTCTAGTAGAAAAGGATATTTAGCTTACATGAAGACCCTTATTTAATGTCAGAAATAGCATGGAAAGAGCACCATAATCACAGAAGCCATGGTGAGCTCTTAATAATATTTTAGGTATCTGAGCCCCAGTACAATCCCAGGAGAAACTGCTTCAGGTCCTGTTTTCCCTCCGAGCCAGCCAACATCTTCTCCCTTTCTTTCTCCTACTCTGATTGCTCCAGATCAGGCCACACCCCGAAACAGGGACCTTCCTCACCTCTGGATTTATCCAATTTATCCACTATTGCCATTTAGTCCTTCTGTGTCCTTTGGTGTCACAGCACACGTCACAGCTGAGATGCCATGATACACAGAGTGTCACCATACAGTATCTAAGGGCTTGCAAGTACCTGTCCTCCTTGTCCTTCAGCCCAGCCTTTTACCCCTCACGCTGATGCAGTGCCCTGTGTGCCTCTGCTCCCTTTGGTGGTCGCTCAGTGCCCCTGGGCACTCCATGGCTCGTTGCTGTCACTGCTGTCACCTGCTGCTCACAGCTCTGCCCGCTGGGGATGGGGCTGGGCCAGCCCAAATCACCTCAAACTCTGTGCATACATTTGACAGTGACACACACAAGCTGAAGTGTCTCCTCACCTGTCACAGCATTTCAGAAGTTGTTAAACTCTATAATTGAACGATGTAGTTACGTAATAATTTGTGTTTGGTGTTTGTTCTTTAAAATTTCACTTTCTCTGGTACAATCCACTGTCTGTAACAAGACTACACTTGAGAGTGGCCACACAGAAGACACATTTGTTGTTTTTATAACATTGTTTACCACTATAATTAAAAAAAATATTATCAACAGCCAAGACTGATAAACTATGTGGGAGCACTTAGCAGAGGGATGTTATTTGTTCATTAGTTTCCCTTTTTTTTTAATTAAAAGATGAGGGCTCATATAATGTAAGTTCACTTCCACATTTCAGTATGTGCTATACCATAATTAGTAACAGTTCAGAACATTGCATAATGAGTTTTAACATTTAGCCCTGACTCCATCATTAAAGATGAGCTCTGTTCTTAATTCACAAGTAGCACATAACAAACCTCTCCTGGAAAGACGATTACATATGCTCAAGCACACAAAGGTTATTTTCTGCTAGACCTCTGAATTTTCAGAGAAACATTAGCAGATGAAATGAAATGGTTTCTCTATGAAACCAAGATTTTCTTCTTGATAATCTAAGCATCAATTAGGCATTCAATACTGACACTGAGAAATTAACAAAAATTGTTTTCACACATTGTCAATGCACAAGATTTCAGCTTTTATCTTACAGCTTCTAGCTCCAGAAGATAGTCTAACAACCAAGTGCAACATGTTCTTTTTCAGATCATACTTCTTTTCACAAGGATGACATGGGAAAACCCACCATCATTTGGCTTCAGTCCACTGATTAAGCATAAGATTATTTTAGGAACTATTTTAACTACTTAACTACTGTATCATATATAAATGTTCCCTTGGAAAACGTTAATTGTATTATTCCACTTAATTAAATACGGTGATAAAAATGTTTGTCTTTCCTGCTGAGGAGATTTGCCAAGGCATGGAAGAACCAGAGCTCATGCTCTGTAGGCAGGTCAGCAGGAGGGAGTGCTCTCACTGAACTCAAACATCTTCAGGTTCCTTCCTGGGCTGGATGGCACAGCTTGGCACACAGGTTAGTTAATAGAAAATCCAAACCAAACAAAATTTCACTCTCTTTCAAAAATATCTGTGCAGGGTAAAAGCAGACATTGTTTGATTTAGCTTTCATCTTCTATTTAAATTGCTATAGGATTGGGACAGAAAAGGCAATTCTGTCATTTCAGAATCAACCCTGCACTTCAGATTCTGATGGAGTGTTCATTTATTTGGACCCTGGCAAACAGGGACTCACTGAATGGCTGCTTGGGAGTGACAACATTACACAACCTGCACTTGAGATAGCCACTGGGAAACACTTCTGCCAGTTCATTGCAGCTGTCCCTGCTCTGTGCCCTCCCAAACTCTGCCCTCCTCCCTGGTGTGGGGCTCAGAGAAAACACGAGAGGCCTTGGCACTGTGCACTGTTCAGCAAAAACTAAAATGTCATTGCTGCATTATCAACTGTTCTGGTCACAAATCTAAACCATGGCAGTCCTTTGTGGGCAGCCACAGAGGAAACGAGCTCTGCACCAACCAGATCCTGTGTGCTCACTCTCGGGTGCACCCAGCTCTGTAACTTGTAACTGTAACACAAATAAAGGCATATATAAAAGAATAATAATTTCCTTTTTAAACCATAACTCATAATCCTGCATTGTTCTGGCTGAAAAGTCTCTGCAGAAGACCTTAAGGTAATTGGCCCTGAAAGAACATGCAGAATTCTTGACTACATTCCTTTGAAATTCTCTTTTGCTAAAGCCTTAGATCCACCATAAGTTAGGGAAATGCTTAAAAATTTCTTTACAATTCTAAAATGCTTCCAGGCTTGTTTGCTAAACAGCTTAAAATTCAACTGCTACCAATTCCTGACAGTGCACAGAACAGGAAAAGATTCTTCATCTCTCTTGTACTTATAGTCTTATCCAAGATTTCACTGTAGATTCCAAGAGAAGGCATTCACCATTGCATTTTTTTTTTGTAAGCACTATAAATAAAAATTTGTTCTGATTTGGGAAATATTAAAACATAGCATATATATCAGATTAGAGACAAAGTCACCTCATGAAGGACTGCCAGACTGCATGAAACAAAGTGTTGTAAAGAGGGAAAAGGGAAGTGGTTTTAATTAAAACAGAAACAAAAAATCACTTATTTCACCATGACCTTCATCAATGACTTGCAGTTCTGAAATTTAACAGCATTTCACAGGTGCTTGAAGCACAATCTCAAGCTACAAAGCTAATTTCAGACATGATTAAATCAAAACAATGCCATTTATGTCCAAAAGTTGTTTGCTGGAGAAGAATCTTAAAATCAAGCCTAGGCATCTCACTGAGATGCCCAACAGTGACTGTCTAGTCATAAAAATCAACACACAAACACTACACAAAACAGAGATTTAAACAACATGCTGGCTACCTGCAGAACCCAGCAGTGAGGCAGCAGCTGAAGAAAACAGCATTTGAACACAAGGATCTGATGATTCCCGTGTTCCCACTCGCTAAACAATGTGAGGCACAACAGTAGAGCAGAGCTGGTAATATCAAAATATCCTTTCCTTTGACAAAGAAATCACATTCTTCAAAAATTCTGTAACTACTTGAAAGATCACCTCACAGTATAAATTTTCACCACATGAAACAGAACAACTACTGCTGCTTTTTCTTCCCTGTCCTTTGTGTGCCTTCTATTTCTGATGACTTTCACAGAATAAATGCAATGCAAAAATATCCAAGTTAAGTTTCCAAAAAGTTTTGAATACTAATCTGAAACTAGGTTTGTCTACTGAGATGGAAAAAACAGAAGAAATAAGGACAAGACATTGGTGTTATTAATATTGTAACATGATTGTGCTATCAAAGGCTGAAGCATTCTCCTCCAGCAGGTCAAAGCATCCATTTTCTTAGAAGGAGGCTAAGAAATGCAAGGAATGAATTGTTGAATAGAAAACTGCATTCAATTTAGCGTTCAAGAGTAATCCCAGCTGAAATAATTTGGTTAATTACCAAACAAATTGTTTGTATCTAGACACACAGAAGAAAGGCATTCTGAAGGACACTGCCCAAACAATAACTTAGCTATAAGTGAACTCTTTCATTTGCCTGCAGGTTACAAAGGATTTTCTGCTGCAAGGCAAACACAGCCTTGAAACAGGAGTTCCCACTTTAGCTGGAAAATAAACATGTGTGTTACACTCCAGAGAAATCTGTAGTGGTTCTCAAAGACAAATGACTGTGTGATCCTTGGATGCTGCTGTGTTCCCTTCCTTTGTTCCTTTTTCTTGCTTCAGATAAGTCATTTTAATATAAGATAATCAGTACTAAAGCAAGATCAGTGTTTGATTTTAAAAAATGCAATAATAATCCATGGATTCCTCTCTCAAGGAAGGGAAAAGCTACAAGTGATGGCCACACATTTGCTGCTGTGGTTACAAAGCCCAGTGTTACAGTTAATGACACATGATTAATATATTCCAAAATCCATATTTTCTCTGACCAGCAGTTGAATTGCCAGAGGCAGGCCAGGGTATGGACTTTCTGCAACAAAAGCATCTGGTTCTTTAGTTGATACCCCAACTATTCTACAATATTACTTAGGAATATGATGCCTCGAGAGGGCTCAGCATGTTCTGATACCACTGCTGGACTTACATGTACCCCCAGGGACTTTTCTCCTTATATCAGAAATGCATCAGTATTCACTGCAAACAGAATATGTAGATAATGGTGACCCAAACATCTCACAGAGAATCTCGTTTACCTTCCTTGAAAGAAACTACTGCAGAAATGTCACTTCTCTTGAACAAATTTCAATATACATTTTTTAATGTATGTGTTTTAAATTTGCAGCAATTCTTCTGCTGTTCTGCATAATGTTCTCAATCACACAAAGATGAGCTACAAAACTGTATTTTCAGTAGGCTTTAATGAGTCTTTTACATGTCAGCAACTGCTGCTATGGACAGCAACTGTTAAATTCAAAAATAAACTTCCTTTATGTGGTACACACAAAGAAAGCATTACTCCATCTTGCTTTACAACTGTGTTTTATCTTTTAAAGGATACAGTCACAAAACTGGTTACTTTGCATTATAGCCTTATGAGATGATAGCTTCAATTTTTGCCCTATCATGCTTTCAACATTTATCTTAAGAATTACATTTCAAATTTAAATGTTCCAATATTTCTTTTGTATCCCCTTGAATCAATCCCTCCTGAACTGCTTAAGTCTAAACCAATGAGGCAAATAGCTCATAATACACATGGAAAGATTGTCCTGTGCAAACTGAAAAGCCTCAGCAGTATCAAAGATTTTTATGAAATCAAGATATATGTTGTAATGATTTCATTTACTAGGAAATGATCCAAGGAGCCACAGTGAAAAAATCCTAAAATGACAGCTTGCCTTTATCCAAAGTCTGCAAAGTTTGAACATATGTATCAGAAAACTATAGCTGAGGAAAAATCAGCACGTATTCACAGGTTAAGGAAATTACAGCTCTCTTAATGTAACTACTTATGATGTTTTCTCAGAATAAATGCCTCAAATTATTGAGAAGTTTCACTGAATAACCTACTGCTCATTAAAAAGTGAGGGACTAAAAAGTCATTGAACATTCTCTCAAATGAGAAAAAAAAAATCCAGATGAAAATTTCAGTGTTCCAAAATGTCAGAAATCTGATAAAGAAACTACAGTCTCCAAGTGAAATACAGTAAAGAGTAATCTGTTTTACCCAGACGTAGCTGAAAGCAGAAACCATACCTACAACATTTGTACAGTGAAAAGCATTTGTTTCAGAAGCTACAGGGATTTTTAAAAAGGAGTGAGATGAAATTTGAAATTTCTTCTGTGTAATTAAAATAATTAGAGAATAATTGAAAAGTTGTGGTTGGAAGGGACCTTGCAAGGTCATGTAGTTCAGCCCCCTGCAATGAGCAGAGCTTTAACTGGGCCAGGTTACTCAGGAGTCAGTATTCATCCTCAGTACCTCAACTGCCCTTTGCTTTAAGTTTATGAAAAATTGGAGAAAAGTTCAATTTGCCAGTGACTTGTACTAAATATTCGAAAGAGATTAATCATCATCAATAATTTACTTCCTAATCAGCTCAGGCTTTCTACAGACTTGGGCTCTCTACATCATCATTAATACTTACAGGGTCTTGACAGCTCAGAACCTCCAGGATGCTATTTAGTAATTCCACACAGTATTTCCTCTCCTGGACCTGGAGCTGCTGATCCTCCTTCTGTTCCAGTAATTCCCTCAGCTCTTTTGTAATCACAGGAAGCAGAATGTCCCTGCATTCTGAAAGAAAGCAAATTATCTTAACAACAAATATAAATGCAAAAATACGTGCAAAGAAACCCTCCCCCAAACAGTGACACACAATATGCCTTAACAGCCATAGTCCCAACGTGGAATTGTTGATTTTCCAGTCATGCCTCAGGAATATTTCAAACTTGTGTGGTATTTTCATAAGTCAACAGTATTTTCATGTATCAGAACCAAAAGTTCCTGATAAAAATAATTTCCTTCTGTTAAATTCTGAAGGATGTTCAGCTTATATCAAACACTTGGGGATAAATTACTCACTTACATACAAAACATCTTGAAATTAATTGTGTTTAAGTAATGGAGGATTTTAATGTAAGAAAATTACAGTATTTATTAACTTATTTCTGAAAATAAGACAAGCAGCAGGACAGAACTATGTGCATAATTTTTGGAACGTATCTTTTGAAGGCACATGAAAGAATGCAGACAAATAAAAGACTAATGAAAGGCCTATCAAACCTTTGATAGTGAGAGCTGTACATACATTCACCCCTATTTAAATTTAAGGAAGCTGACACAAATATGAAGTTACATTCCAGTCTCACACGTACATTGACTTTTTCAGAGAGAGGTGCTTACAGGAAATGTCAGGAGTAAGAAATACACAAATTTGAAATAACTTTAATGAGAACAATATCTATCCAGGAATAAAAAAAATACACCTTTTTAAAAGAATGATATAGAGTACCTGGACACACAGTGCACTCCCTGAAAACAAGGGCAGGCTGAGATATGGTGAAACTTTATCTAATGTGATGTAAAACAAGCCAGGGGTTCAGAATGCCCCCAGAATGAGGACATTAGTACAGGAAGACAGAAGGGTGAGAGAAGGAAGAAAAGAAAGAGAGAGGGGACGCAGAGGGGACAGAAGAGGGGACAGAAGAGGGAAAGAGAGAAAGGAATGGAAAGTAGATTATAACTGCCTGAATTTTGCAGATGAAGCAGCAGAAGCAGTCTCTGCAGATTATTCTTATTTGAAGTAACAGCTCCAAGCTACATGAAGCCAAGAGCTTTTAATAATGTCTGAAGAGCAGCATAATTTCTTGCT
This sequence comes from Taeniopygia guttata, assembly GCF_048771995.1. Classification (NCBI taxonomy): domain Eukaryota; kingdom Metazoa; phylum Chordata; class Aves; order Passeriformes; family Estrildidae; genus Taeniopygia; species Taeniopygia guttata. The sequence goes on along the minus strand of NC_133038.1, from coordinate 14,465,934 downwards.
CCAGAAAGTATCTCTACTCTTGGTAACTATTTCTATGACAATTATTGCAAGCTACAAGACAAATCTAATCCAATAACTAAATTACAAACTCACCAGTAAGAGAGCAGTTAAAGAACACATATCAACACAAGACCTGTTTGAACAGCAGCATAAAAATGAATTTCACACAGCCCACTGTGCCGAATTCTGCACTTTCTGCAGGCCACAGACTCCCCTGTGCAGTAGGAACCAAAGGGCTGCTCTCACAGAACACAGAGTGGAGCCCAGCAGCAGGGGATACCAGCCCTCCTAAAGCTCTTCTGTGTGGGTTTGTGTTCATGCACACAGAGAACACCTGCAGGACTGGCAGCTTCGTGATCACCAGCTGTAGACAGCAAATGTTACCAGTTTTCTGAAACTGAGATGCAATTCAGTACCTAGCAAACATTTTCTTGATTTGCCCAATGAACCACTTCTGACTAATTGTAAATGAAACAAATGCAGTGCTATTAGCTGAAGCCAAAACTAAATCAAACAAACATCATTAGCAACCAAAACAGTTACATGCAATGCCTAGAAAACTTGCTGAAATGTGATAGGACCTTTAAAATAAATGGTTTATACATTCAGTCAATAAATAAGTGCAAGTTATAAAAGAGATTATTAGCTCACTACTCTTGAAAAAGCTAGTAAACAAACTGAAGTTCTGTTTTCACTATTATTTGTGGAAACTGTCCTTCAGTAGTCTAAGGTCCAAGTTCCATTTAATGGTGCTTAGCAGAAGGACTGTAAGTGCAAGAGTCTTACTGAAAGATGGCACAGATTTAACAGATTTTAAAATGGATCAGATGAAACCAAAAAATGGAATCACAAGCCAAGCAAGCAGTTCAGGCTGGATGTAAGGAAAAGCCTCCCCCTCACATGGTCAGTCAAGCAGCAGAACTAACAGGTTTCACAGTCTCTGTCCTGGAACAACCTGCTCTGACCTCAGAGCTGACCTCCTGCTGAGCTGGAGCTTGGACTGAACACATTCCCAGATTCCTTCCATGTATTCTTCAACTATTCTAGGATCCTTTATTGCCAAAACTGCTAATCAGAGGTAGCATGACAGGAGCTTGGTGCACTGCAAATGACCAGTTTATAATGAAAACTCAGGAACTGAACAGAGAAGACAAGCTTAGTAAGTGCCACAACACAGCAAGAAATTTACAGGAGATCCTGAATCTCTGGAAAATGGACAGAGACTATCAGAAAGTTAGGAACAAAGGTATATATATATGCCTGTATACATAAATAATTTCATTTTTGGGACTTGTCATTTTTTGATCCATGGACTCAAACATCAAGCTGACCTGTATCAGAAGAGATTATATCAAACCCATTACTCTAAAGACAGATAGGTGAAACCCATTTCTTGTCATTTTAATCCCTAGAACTTTCACAGCATCTGTAGTAAGACATAAACTCTATTTCACACATATTTAACCTGTAGGGAAATACCCATATAGTAAAATTTTTCTTTTCTGGTCTGCACTCTGCTCTATCTCTGTGTTCCTTTCCAGATTCTCTGTGTGCAGGACATGCTGAAGGAATGATCCATTCTTAACTAAACCCCACATTTCTCTATAGCATTGCGGATCTCATACAGCAAGCAAACCCTTGGCAGTAAAATTCACCTGCATCCCTCTCCCTACCTGAACTCTGCAGTTACAGCAGACTTCTACCCATGGCAACACTTTGTGCCACAAGTTCTCTGCTCTCAACCTGCTCTGTAGAAATTACACTTTGAATAAGGATTCATAACTTACTCTAACAATCTGCAACAGACACAGTAACATGTGATGAACAACATGAAGATGAACAGACAAATACATTTAACATTTAACTAATCTGCAATGACACGTAGAAATACATATTCCAAATCAGCAGCATGTGAGAAATTCAGCTGGCAACTCTTTCCCCACAGCTACCATTCTTAAAAATAATGTCTTGAAAACACTTGCACTTCAAAAGGTATCAGTAGGGAGTGCTATACTAACAGGCTGCTTGTAACAGCAAAGTTCAAAGTCACATCACATTATGTGACATCTCAGTCACTTTTCACCTCTCACAAAGGAGATGGAAGGTTCTTTGCACATTCCACTCTCACATCTGCCAGGATAAACATAATTATTGCTTTCACTCCTTCAAAATAATATCCAGCTCAATTTTAAGCTATTAGATGTCCCTTTGAACTGTCTGACAGTTGCCAAATACAAAAATTCCTTTGGGGTAGCTTTCCAAGTTACCGGGAGCAACTGGATAATAAAAACCTATACCTAAGGAGCTTTATTTCAAAAGCAAAGTAAGAGACTAAACTGAGCAAAGTCACTGATCAAGAGGAATTCTGTCTTCTAGATAAAGTACATTTTTAATTTGTCCTCATATAGAAAATAAAACCCTAGGATTCAAAGTAAGTGTTATGGGTATATCAATTACCAAATTACTTCTGACTTCACATGCCAGGGATACCCATTTGATCAATAATCAAGAAGCATAGATGAGATCATAACTAACAAGTTGCACCAAACACCTTAAAGAGGAGTGGGAGCAAACCATATTGAATTTAAAACTCCTCCATACCAGCATTCAAAGGTCACTTAAAGCTTCCTCCCAGAAGGCAAAATGCCTGCTGCTGTCTACAGCTCATTTAAAAACCACACACATGTATTTTGGGGAAAGCATCAAGTCTTGATGCAATTTCTCTTCCATATAGAGCCATTCCATACTCTTTCAACATGGAGAAGGCAGGGCTTCTTGCATAGACCAAATTTTCTTCTTGCACTGAGAGAACAGCTGAGGCAGAAGGTACAATTGGTTTCCTCCAGTTTCCTCTAGTTTTTGGAGCTAATTGCTCTGCAAGCTTCAGTAATCCCAGTCATACTCGGCAATAAAAATTAAGATTGGATCCATATTTGATGCATACAGAATCTCCTAACATAGGCAGCTGATCAATTATTTACAAGGCACTTCCAGATGTGAACAATGTTGAAGTGTCAAGCTGCATGGAAATTCAAAGGTTGTTTAACTCTTCTTAGCTATATTATTTCCTTTAAAAAAAGGTCAAACTTTACATTAATACTAACATGAAAAGGATCAATAGATTTTAGTAAGAAAATTAATTTTTTATGTTAGTTAGTTTGGTTAATGTGAATGCTTTATGTTTTTTTTTTTTTTTTTTGACTGGCTGCAAGATAAACTCAGCTTGTTGATTATACAGGAGAATTTCTTAATTTTGTAATGCACTTCATGGACATAGTTCATAAATAGAAGAAAAGGAAAAACTAATTAGGTTTTAGAAGACCCCTACCAGTTAAAATCATCCCATATGAGGATGAACTTCAAAGGTATTATGAAAAATACATACAACCAAAGCAACTGGAAAAAAACCCAGTATTTGTAGCAAGGTATGCCTGATCTTAGCCTGAGCCTGCAGGTGGACTAAAGTAAATATGAACCTGTAGTTTCTTCCTTGTATCTTTGAAAACCCAGCTAAAACTCTTTCACTAGGACATCGCATAAAATAAGAAATTTTTGTACTATCTTGGGACAAAGAAAATTTATTGCACCAAATATAAATTTCTGATTATAATACTAAGGTATCATTGCACAAGTTAGGTAAGGAAAATTAGCCAAATGTTTATTTAAATATCAGCAATTTTGGCCTGGGAAAAGGAGAAAAAAATTAGGAAAATTGTGGAAGACTGTAACTGAACAAATAGCTAAAGTAAAACTTTATGTTGTAGTTGATGGTTTAGGCTCTCACTGGATGCTCCCCCAGCAAGGCTGCGGATGGCACTGGGCTGGGCAGGAGGGCTCTGCAGGCAGACCTGGGTGGGTGGGCCAAGGCCAGCAGGGAGAGCTGCTCCAGGGTGAAGTGCCAGGGGCTGCTCTCCAGGCAGGAGGGACCTGGGGTGCTGCTGACAGCAGCTGAACGTGGCCCAGGTGTGCCCAGGTGTGCCCGAGGCAAGGGCACCTGGCCTGTCCAGCCATGGTTGGCCCCAGGGCAGGGGCTGTGCCCTGCGCTGGGCACTGCTCAGGACACTCCTTGAGGGCTCTGCCCAGTCCTGGGGCTCTCAGGCAAGACAGGCACTGAGGGAGGAGGCCAGAGAAGGGAACAGAGCTGGGGAAGGGGCTGGAGCTCAGTCTGATGGGGAGGGGCTGAGGGAGCTGGGGGCTCAGCCAGGAGAAAAGGAGGCTCAGGGGGGACCTTCCTCCTCCACAACTCCCTGAGAGTGTAGAGAAGATGTTGCTCTCTCAAGTAGTAGAAACTCAGGGCTTGTCCAGGGCATTGATGGAGTCACCAGTCCCAGTCACCATTGATGGGGAGATTTAAAGATGGGTGGATGTGGAGACATAGTTTAGTGGCAGACTTGGCAGGGTTATGTTTACAGTTAGACTCATTCTTCAGGGCCTTTTCCAACCCAAACAAATCTTAGTCTGTAATGAAGCAATTCACATTTTCACACCTCCTTCCATGCCCCAAGAAAGCTCTAGACAGACAAGGGAGAGACGTGGAGAGGAGTAGATGCCTATTTAAATACTAGCTGCTTTCTTTTCTGCTGGATAAATAATGTAAGAACATTGCCAGCAATCTATTCTTTAATGTTCAAAAGCATGAAAAAGCCCAACTGTTTGACTGTTTTCATTCTACTGCCCCAACTTTTATTTGAACACATAAAACATCAACATACAGTTTGAGCATCTTGCATTTTCTTCATTAAGGTCTGTCAAAAGATTTAGTATTATGCATATTCATCAAGACCAAATTCCAACACACTTCTTGGAGAGGTTCCCTGGCAGCACCTTCCTGCATAAGGAGAGCTAGATCCATTGTTGTCCAAGATTAAGCAGCTATGTGTTTTCTATTTTGGGTTTAAGTTGGGTTTTTTAACCCTTCTATTCACCTTATTCCCTTTGGAAGATAGGTAATGATTTCTTATATACCAGGTAAATGAAATTCAATCTCTTAAGTCATTAATGCAATCATGTCATTAAAAAAGACATTTGGGTCTCCTTCAGCAAAAATCACAGACGGGTTTCATTCCTGACTGCCTCATATGTGCAGCCAAAATGGTAATAAAGATTTAACACCACTTTTGTGTCCCTTAGGAAACACTTCTCTTGATTCCCTGGCATGCCTGTAGTCATATCCATCTGTTAGAATGGCTTCATGCCCACTTAAAAACTGGCATGCCAATTTAATAAGGACATAGGTGTCATCTGAATACAGATTTAGAACAAAGCCTTAAAAATAAAGCCAGTGAACAACATTCTTTCAATGAGGTGAGACCTCTGATGGCAGCCAGTGCTCAATTAAAGCATTGTGCTTCTTCACAAAGGACATCTGTTCACAACTGCAGCAATCTTCCTGTTAAAAGTCTTTCCTCTTTGTTATTTGCAATTTAACTCTTTGGTTTACTGGTGAGCCCAAGAATAATGATTTTAAAATTATATATTTTTCATTCATTGTTGAATCTTAATTAAAATTTCACAGCTTTGATAAGAGCCTCAGAAAGGAAGGTACCGCTGGTCACCTACAGATTCTGACAGCACAGCAAGATGTAAATTGTCTTTGTGTCCTGGACTCTAATAGGAGCATGAAGGAAGGAGAAACACAGGGGTGCTGTGAGGGCAGCACACAGGACACGGATCAGGTCCAGCACCAGCAGCCCCAGCACAGCACTGAGCCCAGGAGCCGTGCACATGGCTCCACCTCAGCTCCCAGGTGCGTGCTCCAGTGTCCCCACTGGTGAGGGCTGAGGAATGCCAGGCACTCCAGGGCAGCCAGAACTTCCATCACAGCCCTGCTCTAGCCAAGGCAGCTTTCCCAGCCCCTGGTGCCTTTTCCAGCTTGCAGTCATTGCAGTCTGCAACACAGCCCTGTCAGCACATCCTCATCTTTTACATCCCTTCCAACCCAGGCCATCCTATGATTCTGTGAATGTTCACATTTCTTCATTTCATTTTACTGACACCCAATAAGTGTCAGTATCAAGTGCTTTAATATGTTTTTGATTTCTTTTCTATTTGAAATAATTATAAACCACATGATGCACATACATTTAGAAGCTTTTTGTTAAAATTTGTTTACCTAACTTGATTTCCCACCACATAACAAGATTTTATTAAAATGTAACTACAAAAACGCCATAATGGGTCAAGTCTAACAGAAAGTTTTCAGTTGCAATATCAAGCATGTCTCCTACTCCTCCATAAACACAAGTAATGGCTTTAATCTGCATATGTTCATCAAAAATGTGTGCCTACAGATACCTACAGATGTGTTTATGCCATATTCATTTATATCAAATATTGCAGCAATAGAACTGGCAAAATTTGAATGCTTGAAATATATGACTTGAAGTAATGTTTTAGAGGTAATGTACCCTGAAAAACACTCCAATAAATAAAGAAGCCAAATGCAAAATTCAAGACTGAATCTACAGGATAGACTGGGTTTCTATACAGAACGTTTAAAGGAAGGTTATAAAGGAATATATGAACAGTGACTAATTTCCATTTTTTTCCCAGTAGCTGAAAACAGCAGAGTCACATGCATGAACAATGTCCAAGTTCAAGTATTTTAAAAATGTTTCAAAGTTGTGTTGAACACAGGGAAGGGGCAAAAAAAATCACAGAAAACCCTCACAAAGCCCCAAAAATTTAGGAACTCTTGTCAGTAGGAACCAGGTTGTAAGATCATAATAGTAAAATCAATATCTGTAACTCAATGCTGACCATAATAATTAAACTGAAAGACACTTAACCTGAAATCACTCCTCCTACTGCTTTTTTTTTTTTAACCTTTTTCTTAATAATCCTGAAGGTAAAAATGATACACTATATCAACACAAACTAGCAAAAATATTCAATTGGTGAAATGAAACCACGTATTTCACAGGTAAAACTCAGTAATGTACACGAGTGTTAGGAATCAGTGTGATTAGGGGTGTGTTCAATACTTCTCTTGTTTAAACAGTAAAAGAATAGAAAGAGTTCTTCAATGAGGAAAAAAAAATGCTACAGTCTCAGCATTTCTTCTGGCATCTGGCAAATTAACCCCTGGTGCTAACATATGTCTCTTGCTGCTGTTCTTCCAAAATCAGCAAGTGGTTTGCATATGCTGAACATGCAGCAGCGTGTCTGGAGCCACAGTGAGCACAGGGCCAGCATTTCCAGCCAAGACAAACCAAATTTCCACCCTGCCAGTGACCATCTGTGTGCCCTACCTAGAGCTCCTGCTTTTGGGGCGATCTCAGTTCTGCTGCAGCACAAACCCCTCTGCAGGACTGGACCACGAGGGAATGCAATGTCCAAAGCACCGCTGTCAAACATACACATTCCATTGTGTGTTGAAGCACTTTATATTCATTTCTCACCAATAAAAAACAGTTCTCTCAAGGCTGTTCATTTACAAGTTTCAGCATAATGTCAGTAAATATTCCAGGCCCAGCTTAGAATAAACATCTAGCTCCAAATACTGTAAACTCAGCAACAAACTACAATAAAAACCTCCATGTGATTTATGAACAGCTATATCTTAATATGTTATTTTCTCAGAAGCAGAAAGATGGTGGGAGAATTTTGGCAATAAGTTTCCTAAAAATAAACAAATGAAACAGTAACCCCTGAAAAGTAGTTTTATGTAGAAATTAAACAATTCTAACAATATCTCTTCACAACAGTGAGAGAATAATCCATTACATCCTACTAAACAGAGTGACAGACATGACAGGAGACAGTTTCTTACATCATAAAAGAGACTCTAAAATCCCATTAGAGGTGTTTATATGAGATAAGGCAACCATTTCTGTCACTTTAATATTTTAAAATAATAAAATACCAAGAAATCTAAAAGCAAAGTGTCAAAAATTAAGCAGATTTCTTGTCCTCTGACCAAAAAGGACTTAATCTTTTCCAAAGACAAGGCTGCATAAGTGTCTGCTCACACATCCTGTTAGAACATTCCTAAATGCCACGGTGAAAGTGCACAAGCAGTGGAAAGCATCCATCATCCTGCACTCAGCCCCTCAAACACCTGCACCCCATAACCTCTCTGAGTTGTGTTATAGTTACAGAGTGGGAACAAGAAATCAATGCCTCTACAAAAAATAGAAATGTAATTTAAAGGCTTCTAAAAGTGCTTTAGTGCTGCAAGGCCTTTGAAGATCAATTACAGCAGAGGTGCACGGGACCATTTCCTATCTGATGAAAGCACTCCACGAGTCTACAGTGGAAATTTTGAATGCCTGGGAATACTTAGCAATAAATTCAGTTTACCCTCAAGGTTTCCAATTTCAGGCTCATGTGTGACTTATTTAATAAAGGCAAATTTCACTGACTTCTAAAATTTTTTTCTGAAGCATTTACCTATGTTTTCCACAAGTCTGCTTCTTTAGAAAATGCTGTGAATATCAATGGGTCAAAGAGTAAAAATGCCAGTATGTGCAATCCAATTGAATTATAAAGATAATACCTCTGGGAATGGATGTAAATTAATTGAACAACTGCAATGAACTACCTGGAAAGAGACTAAAGTCTGGAGGAAAAATGGACAATCTGAAACATACGCAAATTAATAGACTTTGCTGTAATTAGCAGTGTAGTTAAATATATTCCATATTCATGGCAGAAAAAAGTACTACCTGTTTTAGATAAATGTGAACTTTAGTTAATGATACTGTTGGCAATCTTACCTTAATTATCATGCTGCATCCTATTCTGAGATAGCCTACATGTGCTTTCATTCTTGTTAATGACCTTCCAGCTCATTGAGTGCAGTAATGAATCAGGCAGTGTCTACACCCCACACACACTTGGTTCTCTACCCAATTAATTTGAAAATCAATTGGATTTAATGTATAGCAAAATAAGCACTTTTAGAATTCTCTATTTTAAGCCATAGCAATGTAAATGAAAAAAGATTTGTTTGCTATTTACAGCAGCACAGAAATGTTTTCATACCACTATAATATTATGTATTATATAATAATAGATCTAATAATAATATTACATTATCTATTATATTATGATATTGATACTTAATTTTGTATTGATATTTTCACATTCTTCAGTGCCTGCACTTAAACATGATGTGGACTATGATATTGTATATACTATATATAGAGAGAGATAGTATATATATATATATATATGTACTATATTACCCTATATGTACTCTATTACCCCTATGGTAATTAAAATGTTAAGGTTGAAAACAAAGCATAAATGCAAAGAATGAAAAATATCATTTAGATTTAAAAAAACACCCTATAATTATGTAAAGGATGATTTTCTGCCATTAGTAATGTAGTGGCAGCTGGGTGAAAGGAAAGGAGTAAAGATCATTACCAAACATAGAAACTCCAATATTGAAAACCCTAAAAGATACTTGGGTGACACCACAGAGGCAATAGGAGCATTGTTAGCTGGCCATTCTGTGTTACAGGAATGACAACTTCAGGGAATCATCTCAGGAAACAGAAAATATGTTTGCAAGAGTCTATTTGGCCCTGACCAGGTTGCACCAAGGATGGTGTACAGGTGTTCCTGCTACTCCAGTAAGAAAAATTAAAATAAAAAGCAAAGTTGTCAGTTTCAGGCATTTTAAATTCTAAAATAATGACAATCCTAAATTCTACATTACCAGCAAGGAGCTGTTTTATTCTGTCACTTCATCAAACTACTGACATGCAAAATGTTTAAATAAATATTTTCTAGTTAACTGCTTGTTAGTACGATCACTACATAAGTCATGATATTGCTAAAACAATATATCATGACTAAGCTAAAATTAAGAGGGTATACTTCAGTTTTATTTTAAAATGAGAGCAAGTTGATTTCTCTGTTTTGAGCAAGTGCTTCTTCAGAGGACTTCTCTTGTTTTAAACTAATAAATTAAAAAACAATCAATCAATTTCCACAGACTCCTCTAAAAAGAACACAGCTAAGTATTATTATATAATTATACACCAAGTATTATCAATTATTAATACAAGTATTAATTATCAGAGTAAAAACATTTTAAGGTAGATCTTGCACATGTAATCCCCACAAGCACATAAACAAGCAGTTAATTTTTACATATTATGTATTGGATGCACTTTAACTGCCAATTACAAGTTTGCATCACAACACACAGGTATACAGGATACACGTGAAACAGCAGGGCTGGCAAATCAATCAGCCAAGCGTGATTTGCTGCCTTCATGCTTTCAGCTTGGTTCTGCTGTCAAGTGTTTGATGTTAGCAAAAAATACTGGAGAGCTTTTGGGCAATTCATTTTTTCATCTACAAATTTAAGACTAAATGAATCCACTAACTACCTGTCAGGGAAAAAATAAAATGTATTAATTATCTGGTCAGCACTCTGCAAAACCCACCATTTATTGGTTTTATAAAAGGTCTCCAGAATTAGAAATCCTCCTAGCAAAATTTCGTATTCATTATTACTTAAAAAAATACAGAATTAGAAACTGGGTCCTCTTTTTAAAATTCACAACGCATCCTGAGGTAGACATATCCCATGATAGCCCAGCTGTTTATTTCAAGACATCAGACAAGCTGCATTTACAAGCACCCAGCAATCTATTATTATTATTTATCTGCAGTAGTAAAAGCTTTAGAGAATATTTTGCATTAACAGATCTCAGCTAAAGGAAAGGCCTGTTAAACACATGAAACAAGCACCACACTAAGCAGACTATAATGAAGGATGCTTGGGAATCCAAAACTCTTTTCTATTCTGGAGCACAGAGGTGGATGGAAGAAAGGAGCTGTAGGATGTACACTAATGAACAGAACTGTGAAGCACACAGTTATTGTATGCTCAACACTTATCCTTCTGAATATTTATTTGTGTTTCTTCCTTATTATACAAGCCTGGGATCTGCTGTCCTGACCATCACTCCTGATCTGTGAACTAATAACAGCTGTACTTCAGTGAGATGAGCTTCTTTAAAGAAAAGCTATTGAACCAAAAAAAGTTTATAGCTTACACCTAATTTCTCAGTATTAAACACAGGGTAGCTGAACTCTACTAAGATCAAGAGTTCAGGAGAGTTCCTTATTTACACTCAAGAGTCTTTCAGTCTTGTGAGAGGATATTTCTCCTTCTGGTCTAAATCCTGCTCACAGGTAAAACCAATCTGGCACTTCAGATTTTAGAAGCAGCAGCAGTAAAGGCAGCTCATACTGCAATGATGTATCAGACTCTGCTTGTAAAACAGAAATACAGTCGACTACCAGAGCAAACTGTGAATGCAGGACTAGAAGTGTTTGAAAATTAATTAGAATCTGGTCTTAATAGTTTGGACCAGTGTCTGGAGCTACCTAAGCTGCAGCTATTTGTGTTTCACCGATTCAAAGCAAATGTGAACTATGTTAGTTTGTATGTGAACTAACATATACCATGTGAACTAACTTTTTTAACTATATTTTTACACATAGTTAAAAAAAAAAATCACAGCTATTAACCATGAAATATTAACATAAAGATAGGTTAAAATATTACTTAATTTAATCTAAGCATAAAAATCACCTACATTATTTTCTTGGCTTTTTTTCTAGGAAATCTACAATGGTCTTGTAGACATAGCAGACACAGCTAGTTATTGTTAAAGCTTACAATATACAATTCAGCCTCAGTGGAATACAACACGGTCTGCAAATAAAGTGTAATTTTTATCTGTCCTGGCTAGTTAGAAGTGCATCACTCTCCTGCCAACTCAGAATGAGGTGAGCAAAGCAATCCTCTCTCAATCTACTCACACACAGCACTATTTGCAACCCACTGTTGTACTGTCAAGTTCCTAGAATCATTATCTCTAAGCTGTCAGAAATTGGAGCTCATCTGAGTAGTCCGTGTGCCTTTGAGGTTCTGAAGGTTATCTACACAGCAAAAAGGTGGGGAGAGAGAAGCAACCATCCAGTCCACAGGAGAGGAGTCAGAACACTTGACACTGAGCTGAAACTAATCATGTAAAACTGGGCTACTCTGATAGGATTCCTTCAGCAAAATTTCACTTCTTCAGCAAAAAAATTCAGTTGTGATAATATGAAGGAAAACTGAGCACTATGGTGATAAAGGCCTTTCAGTATCATTAGCACTCCTGAGAGCTGAGAAAGACACAAAGTTCTGATAGAGGTTGAGAAGCATTGTAGTTCCTGTAAGTGGAAATGCTGCATTGAAGCTCAGTGTACCAAAGCACAATCAGATTTTTTTTGCCCTCCTCCCAGGCAGAGTCCTTATTGAACATCTGTGTTCACAAAATTTCACTTCCCGTTCCTATTCCATTATATAACTTAAAATAGGTTGAAAGGATATTTAGCTCACCCACCTAACCAGTAGAACATAAGAAAACCACACAAAACTGTTGCTCTGAGCCCCACCTGTTCCTTGCTCTAGGCCAGCAGTCACACTCTGCACAGCTCTCGCCATCCTGTGGAAAGATGAATCCCCTCCAGAGCCCAGGCTCCTGGCATTCACACTCTTTCAGTATTTGCTTCACTCAATTTCAAATGTGAATTGCACAACACATAAGTCACTGAAAACTTTCACACATTTATTTGAAGCCTTGGAGGCATTATGTATTTACCTTGTTTTTTAAAAAGGTTGCTGCGTACGATTTCCTTCATGGACTGCACTTTCTGCTTCTGTAGCTTCACTGGTGGAATGCAAGTGTAAAATTCATATAGTAGTTGGCTGCATGAAAAGGAAAAATGTCATAAATGCCATACAGATGAATTTATAATGCGCTAATAAGGACAGAGAGAAAGAGCAAAAGAGCTCATATTTGTAAACATTTATCACTTTTTAAGACTTATATTTATTTATATATCATGAATATTGACAAGAGACCAGTAACAAACATATCCAGGGACCCACCACTGTCCTGATCAGTAGGAACTGGTATAGCTTTGTGGACCTAAACTGATCTATAAGAATTAATTGCTGACAACTAGGAAATGTTCAAGAGTGACTCACCTCAGTAACTTGGCATCAAAAACTGTTTCAACGTCGTGAAGAACTGATGGTATGTACTTCAAGGCAGCAACCTGCATTGACAGAGAGGTCATGTTAATCCTGTGTGTTTATACACGCACATGAACAGCACAGAGCACACCACTGAGACACAAAATAAACTGATCAACTCAGACTTCTTTTTCCAGACTGAAATTTTACATCACATTTGAATAAATTTCATCACAGTGTTGCATATGCTGAGGATATACAGAGGAACTTAACTACCACAGTTCCAAATGGATCTAACTCTCTTTGTGAGAGTTAAACCAACCCAACCAGTGAAAGGGTCCAGGCTTTGTAGATTATCTCCCTGCATTATTATTAAGTCATTATTATGCAAGTAAGTAAACCAAGCACTGATCAAAGCAGGAGCTGTATCAATTCCATGCCAGAAATGTGCCATGCAGGAGGCAGAAGTCAGGCAGCAGTCACCCACCCACCCCGATGCCACCTTTTTCAGAGCAGATGAAAAGGGGTGTCATGCCCCTAATCGATCATCTGTGGGATGGTTTATCTCCATCTATCAGTTCCTGAGGTATGTTTTGATAGCATAGTGTGATAATCAAACCTTACCCTGACAAGGCTAAGAGACAAGTTACTCTTCTTACATGGATAAGAAAACTTCAGCAGGCAATTTCAGGCTCAAAAGCACCACTAACACTTAAGGCTAATATGCATAAAAACAAACTTGTAGTACTTTACTTCGCTGTGAAGCTTTAGGGTATAAATTCCTACTAAAATCTTGCTAAAAACTAAATTACAGTGATGGGAAGCCTTCTATTACTGATCTATCTGATAGAAGCCTATCCAGGTTCAGTATTTCTCTTACCTGTACACAGCATGCTCCTTATAAAAACTTAGTATCTTTCTTGAGAGTAGAGGGCTTAGAATGAAGACAATCAGAACACAGCTGTCTTCGGCTCTCTTTTAGACCTTTTAACTACAATAAAGCTATCTTTTTATTTGTATAAGCTTCCACTGCAACAGCCAATTAAAAAAGAACACAGAAAACAAATTATGTCTTGATTGAAAAAGAGAGCTTAGTTTGCAGCATGAGTGAATACAGTATTTCAAAGAGACTCAATGCTGGCTTATGATACCTTCAGACAAAGTCATTCTCCTGCAGATCTCATCCCAGATTCATACACAAACCTAGAAAGGCCAAAGGAGTGTTTAAAAGCTGTTACAACTTCAACAAAGAGATTTTACCTTCTACTGATCCTGGGAAATCCCTGGGCTATTTAAAGCACCCAAACAAACACCTGTGTTGGGCTGGAAACTGCCTCCAGCTTTAATTCAAACAGGTGCTGCTCCTTGCTTTTCAAGCAACAGGTGCTGCATAGCAGCATCTGAATTTCATTTTACAGCAATTCACAGGTACTGTGATAGATGCTTGATAAAAGATAGAGCCACCAGTACACAAAATATTTCAAGTAGTACTTCACTGACACCTGGGCTATTGTGCTGTCTGACTTTCACACATTCCCTGTTCTACACTTGCATAGGAGGGGAGGATAGAAATGCAACCTCTCTGCAGATCCACAGTTCCAGCTGAAGTACAATAATGAGTATATCCCCTGCACTATTTTAGGCTCCCAAGTTTCATTTGCAATAATTGCTTCAAATGATGCACTATGGACACAATTGAGCACTGCCCTTAATGAGGTCATAAAAATCTCCTAGTCAGCAGTACAAGATGTTCTGCATTCTTCAGACCTTAAGAGATTAGTTTTTTAAGCAGGATACAGATAAACCCACAGCACTGCAGAAAATTATTTCTTACTTATACAATGTACAGTTAAATTTATTTTAACCTTTACTCCTGACCAAGCTTATTTTTAGCTGCCCTCTTTTTGCAGCATTACATTATACATATTCATGAAATTTGAGTACCCATGAGATGAGAAGTACATTCGAAGAAACCACTGATGCTCTGTTTCTTAATCTAATTTTACTTGTCATCAAGGCAACTTGAAGAAGTTACTGTGCCATCCCCCTTTGTGTACCACAAGCAAAGCATCACGATCAGTACTTTTCTAGGCTTATTCTCTCCTAAGAAAAATGTACTGGGATGCATAAATTCCTTAGAATCTACTGCAGCAGTAGGGTGGATCAAAATCGTGTGGGAAAGAATGAGAGAAAGCCAGCAGCTTCATATTCCATTATTTTTCATATTTTTCACTGTCACAGATAATTTCTTCTTCCTGTGTTTCAATGACCTTGGGAACATGTCATCTAAGGTTTCTGAAAGCACGCACAGTGCAGGGAGATGTGTTTTCTCAAATCAGTGCCTAGGAGCGAGCTGGGGAGAGCTGACATTTGCAGCAGACAGGACCATCTGTAGGTCAAACGTGGTGTGTCAGCTGGGGAACAGAACAGTTGGGAAAGGAGCAGGGGCTTGATTTGCAAATTAAGGATGAGAGCACAAGCTGGTCAATGAAAGGGCACACTCACAGATTACAAATCACAACTCAACAATGGAACAATCTAAAAAACATATCATCTGAAATTTTAAAATCATGAATTCAATTTTATTCTCCAGAAATAGAGGATGATTTAAGCAGACACAAAACACATCCACTAAAAATTATGTTTTTTCCCTGAGTGCTCAGGCAAAGGATAGAAGGTAATGATACCTCCTCTATTCCCAAGCCTCCCTTCACCAAACTCTTTGCAGTTTCTGGAGACTGATTTCCAGGTTTCCAAATTTCAAGGACTCTCTCCCCAAGAAGTACAGACTTCATGAAAAAAAATCTCTCTAAAATCTACAAAAGTCATCAGTAATGGCTACAGAAGAGCAGTTGATAAATGCAACCAAGCTGTAACATCACTCCTGCCAAAAGAAATTAAAGAAATGTTTACATCTAGTGCAAAGAAAGCCCTACCACTGTAAAGACAGTGTAATCATGAACTAATTGCTTTAAATAAGTACAATAAAATCTGTCAAAAAACTTTTAAAAGGAAGAATCCTTACCCTACAGCTGTACTTTGATTCTTGGACTAGTGAAATTAAACCACTCCAACCTCTATCCCAAGGGCCAGCCTCACAAAGCAGCATGCCAGGACCTGCACCCAGGCCACCCTGCAGCTCAGATGGTTGCTCTTAAACATCAGCACAGTAGAAATATTGAAAATATATTCCTAATTGCAGTTTAATTACTTCATGCTGTGCTGAAGTTGAGAAGCATTCTGTCTGTATCTTTAAACACAAAAGAGAAGTTGACCAACTCCAGAAGTTTGTTTTTTTTTTTTTTTAAGGTTAACATGGATTAATATGTACATTTCCAGTTTGCCAACAATGAATTAAGAATCCAGCCTTCAGCTGTTCATAGCTTATATGAACAGTTCTCAAAACAGAAGCAGATATCTGCCCTTCCCAAAGCTCAGGCACTACAGTAAGCCAAAGCCTCAATCCACTTCAGTAGCCTTAGAACAAGGACTGAAAAGAGATTTTTTTGCAAACATATACAGCATTTAACAAATCAGGAATTAAGATAGCACTCAGTAGATAAAGTTAAAATTGAAACAATAAAGTGCTTCTGGCACAGATGAGGCTGTTCCACATAATTTTATAAAAAATCCTTTCCTGAGTGAATTAATTTTCTATGCAAGTCTGAGTGTGATTCTATCACTAAAAACAATTGGGGAAATTACTACTGGCTAAAATACTGAGTTCTAAATTAAAAAAAAAAATATCAGAGACCAAGAAACTTCAGGTTTCAAGATAATTCTTTAAATCATCTACAAGTAAATCTGATAGGCATGTGGACAAACAAGGATGAAATAAGAGTTAAAAATTCACAGTCAAAGGCTCTTCATACTCTTCAAACTCTTTCAAGTTTCCATATCCTGAAATACCCAATTTAACTTTCTTCAGGGCTCCTAAAACTTTATTCTCTGATATCTTCAGACCATAATCTACTTGAACACACTCAATTGATCCTACCAATCTATGTTCCACTCATCAATGATAATTCTAAGTGTGACAGATTTAAGCCAGTTTTAATATTCTGATTATTCCTGTATTTTTCCAATGGACTCTCTGAACTTCCCTCTCCGGGTACACAAACTGTAACATCCATAGAGTCCCATGTGTCTGTAGAATCACTGAATAACCACCTGTCCCTTACTCTGCAAAGTTAATTTATACTACTACAACATCCATCATTGTCATCTCAAATTCCCCAAGGGAAATCAGTGTTGGATTTAGGCAGAGACAGATTTATGAATTTCTTTCTACTACTTTCTCCTCCCTCTCAGCAGAAATTATCTCAATTTTCTGGCCTGAATCCACCTACCAAAGCAGGAATCTCAAGTATCAGCACTGAAGTGTCCTCCAAGCAGCCACAGAAATTCTGTCCCCTGTGAAGGCTGTGGCTGCCTATGGAGTTCTTGATGAAGTAATTTTATATTTTTTGCCCCCACTAAACTTATTTCCAGCTGGAAATTTTATTGTCATTCTGCTTATTCCATTCTTCTCCTATCAGAATTTTATAATATTGATACAGTAGTTTTTATTTACTGTATGTAAAGCCATCTCTTTGTGGGTTTCTCTCAGCGACACAGCTGTGCTCTTGGAACAAGAGCAAAGTTATGCTATAAGCCAGTATTTCACATCTGCCTTAAAAGGTTCCTGCTAAAAAGAAAACTTTCAGTACCTTATGCAGATTTAGAGACTCAAAATCCCACTAGTGCTTCAGGGTTATGAATAAATAGGACCCATTTTGCACAACTGATGGCACTCGTTAGAAATCAAAAATTTGGATTTTCAATATAGTATTGATCAAAGCATAACTGTTTAGTAACTGGTCTGTTTATGAAACATACAAACGTGCACTTTAAAATTAGCATAGAGTTCTTTCACTTAGTGCTTTCCAGAGATGCTCAGCTCTGTTTTCAAGGTTCTGCTGCTTCTGAGAAATATCAACCAAGATGTCATGCATGTTTGCTAAACAGGTACAACACTGAGAGCTGTCATTAAAAATGGAAAGATGGAAATGAGGGTAGGCACAGTCACACTCCTGAGTCCATGCAAGCCGTGGTGCCACTGGCACTACAACCTGCTCTAAAACACTCCCAGCAGCCATTCAGGGGCAGTATGCCCCTTGCACACCCAGAAACTGCTAAAGAAAAAGAAGAAAAAGTTTTCTGTGAGCCTTTCTTGTCACTCTAAGAAGAAAGTGTCCTGCTCCTCAGAGGAGACACAGATGAACAATCCCACACAGCCCCCTGAGATCAGACAGGGTAGGATGCAGGGATGTGGCACACTCTTCCAAAAGAGCACCAAATCCTCCAAGGTCTCTTCTTAATTAGTACAAGTACCATAAGAACAAACATTATTATATAAACTCCTTCAGTATTACTCTAAATATGCTTTTTTTCTTCAGAAGATCCTCCTGCTTCTGATGCAGTATTCAAATGTATAAACTATTCCCAGGAAGGCTTCAACAGAATTGTCAAGTAACAGAGTATCTGATTGATTTTTAAATGTATTTAGAATATTACTGTAACCATGGTATTATATAATTAACTTGGTATTTGCTTTCTTAGCTCTTTTGCAGTTGCACATTAAACACTCCATGCAAAGTGTCAGCTGATACAAATCTCAACATCAGCCACCTGAGGTTTTATTGAACAAAGACTTTTTCATGGGTTTCCACTTCTAATCTAAGTCATATCAAAGGGAATCAAAACACAAAACCAGAGGAAAATTCAAGCTGAATGCATACAATGAGTTTTAAATAAAGAATGTGTGAAGCATCAATAGTGCAGCTGTCTAATAAATCTACACTTTACAGGAAATCTTGAAAGTTTTTCATCTTAATACAGAACTGCAAATTATTTTATATTAGTGATATTAATAACTCTTTTTTTTTCTCATTTTCTTTAAAACATTAGATTCTGACATGTTAGAATAACTGAGATTGACATGAATGTCAAACCCTGATCCTTTTAAACAATGTAACTCCAAAAAATTGAGACAATAACATTTATTTTCGCAACTAAGACGGTGAAATCCCTGTTTAGCATAATCTGGAGAAACTCAAGAATTAAACATTCAGGTCATAGGAGGGGATTAATGTCATTAGATTGCTTGAAATATTCCAACATCTGTGCCTTGGTTCTTTCCTTGACTACATTCACTGAATTTCTGTAAGTGTATCTTGTCTGACCTTTTCAAACTAGGCTCCAAATTTATCAGATAACCTGCTCTTCCAACAGAGGGGAATTACAAAAAAAAAGACATACTGGATACATTTCCTGAGTGTCTTTTCCTTGATTTAAAGAGAAGAAAAATAAAAAGCCTATGTACAAAAACCATATAGAAAACCAAATCCAACTGGTTTCCAAGAACACACCAACCTGCAACAAAATGGCAGTTTTATGCTGGCTTTTCATCAGGTTGTTGATGGATTCAAAGAGTCTCCTCATGGATTCTTCAAATTCTGTTTGTTCTTTGCCTTCATATAATCTGTTGAAAGATGCATTAGGTTATTCGTTCAGGTTTCATTCTCGCAAATGCAACAGATTTAACATTAAATATATATTTCAGAAGCTGATCCAATATTATGTACATAGATATTTCCCCAATGGGTTATAACTTCTAGTCACTGTAACATGTGGAAATTCTTCAGTTTGAACAGTACAATAAACACTTTCAATGGTTTTAAAAGGGTCTAAACCATGACACCTCCCAGATTGGAGCTTATATAAATAATTTTATTTTCAAAGTAACTTATATGGAAAAAAAAGATTGGTTTGTTTTTTTTTTTCCTCACTACAACTGAGCTTCTCCAGGATACTTTTCACAAATTATGACAATTTCTGTCTTCTCCTGCTGTTGCCACTTTTTCCAAGAGCTATTTTTACTGGCCCCATTAACCACTCTGCTTTTTGAAAACAGTTTCTATTTGACACTTAAAAGTTTGAAAGTGTATTTAAATTGAGCTCACTCTATTATTTCTCCATCCCCTGTTCTAAAGTTTGAATCCCTCAGATTATCCCTCCTGTATTGTTCATACTGGCTCCTACTATTAAACACTGCCTACATAGAAAAGTAGAAACACTGGTGACATGTGAAAATAGTTATGTGAAAGAGCTGTCAAGAGTTAAAGAAAAACAAGATAAGAAAATATCCAAGGTGACAAGAGAGTCCTGAAATGGGAGTAGAATACTGTGAGCTGACTGTTGCCTCTTCTGCTCCATCAGAAGAGAAAAATCTTTTTTTAAAGTTATATATTGCAGTGTCATTTGATTTTCTTTTCATTTTGAAATGTAAGACTGCCTACAATAACAATAATTGTCCAGTGAATTTAGAGTTTAGACCTCTAGTTAAGTAGGAGTAGATATGTGTAGCGGATCACCTGAGTATACAACACATTACAATAACCTAATTTATGACAGATTGTCCCATGAACACTTTAAGCTGCAAGACAACACAAAGGATTAAAATGAGGACCAGAGTTCTCCCTGAAAGAAACCTCTTCTGCTTTCTGGCCTTCATCCAGACAAGAAATTTTCCATAATCCTTTACACAATGCTTCCTTCCCCAAAACCGTAATATACCCTTCTTCCCTGACACCCATGATAAAAATATAAGATAAAGTTGTATTCTGCTCTCCTGAGCACCATCTCATTCCTTATACAGGTTTACACCTTGTTTACTTGTATCCATCTATAAGTGGTAAATTCCTAGAGACAATAATTTTTCTGAGGTACTATCCATAGCAGCAAATTCCTTCTGAATCTGGTATTTCAACTAAACCATCATAATCCAGTAAGTAAACTTAATTTAAAAAACTATGAATCTCCATGGATTTTTTTTTATTATTTTTAATGGACAATGGAATATCAGAGATAAATTAGAGCACCCACTGAGGATAAGACAGCTAGAACAGAACCTTCCTGTTTGGTGAATGCCAGCCACAAGCACAACACCCAACCACTCCCTCTCCCTACAGGTCTGAGTCTGCACTGCCTGCCCCTGCAATCCTTCAGCCACAGAGCCAAAGGAAATCAGAACCAGCTGCAGGGGGAAACCAGCTCAGGATAAATGGAGAAAGGTGAAGAAGAAAGCAATTGAGGAAATGGGTCTGTGGTATGTGACGAGAGTACAGTTACCAGTGTGTAATTTTTCTCCTTCCACTTTTCATTTCCTTCTATCTCCCCTGCTCCTTTTCCCCTAAACCTGAACCCCTCTTGTAAATACTACACCTCAGTTTGCCTGAGCTACACACCCCCAGTTCATGGAGTGTTCCCTGTAAATTCCTCAAGAGGAGGTGCAAAACTCTAAATTCAGTGTGGCCATGGCTGCTGCAATGACACTGCTCTGTGCAGTCTGAGGTGTTCTCAAGGACAAGTCTCCAGCCTCCAGCCATCTGTTGAGATGTTTGGCCATCCACTGGTCTTAGGCCAAGCCACCTGACACAAAGAATAATCACCCTTTGAAACATGCTGCTATTACTAAATACATCTCTGGAACTTACACTGAGAATCAGAAAGCAGATTTTGGAATGTTCCCTCTACAAAACATATCTCAGCATTATTTGTATTTTAAAGCAATTGCCAGTTTTATTTGAAAAAAAAACAAAACAGCTCTGTTCTAGAATCAACTTTTTCTACTTCTCAGGTCTCCTTCTATGTCTGATGTTAGACAGCTAATTAAATTGCAATATCTGAGTACTTACTGGGAAAATAATGTCCTTGATCTAACAATGAACTTGAAAACATATTCCAGTGCTTTCAGAGTTCTGAGGATAGGTTCACATTGCTCCCCTCGGCTGGAAGTATCCAAGTATGTCTTCAGAACACTCATTAATTTCCTGAAGTTTAAAAACATTTTTAAAAATAATTTTCATTATTATTTTTTTCATTACCTTCTTTATCTTCTTTGGCAGCTCTAAATACATGTTCATGCTTGGTCAAGCACGTACAAGAAAACAGACTGAGTGTATTTCTGGATTTATGTTGCACAAATTCTGTCAGTATAAACAAATGAGGAACAAATTCTTAGCTGCACAAGCAAGAGAGAAATCTGAAATCCCAAAAGAGCAGCATGACTTCACACAATCCTGGAAGCACCTTTACAGAGGTTTGTAATACACAAGCACAAGGTATCACAAAATATTCCTTCTGCCTACATCCACTGAGCAGCAATTAAACACCACTGCATGCTCTAATTAACAGCATGTAAATATAACATGTAAATAAAGCAGTACACAACAGCTGCTTTAATTATTTATTTTATTTAAGCATTTCCTTATTCTGTATCTAAAAGCAACTTTTGGCTAAAGACAGTGCTGGCTACCATAGAGCAGAAGTTAATCTAAAACTAAGTCTCTTAATTTGTAGTTATGGAATCATCTCAAGTGATTAAAGCAATACTAATGATGCAATTTTCATCTTAATGCAGCCATAAGAACTAAGATAAGGGTGGCTGGGTTTTTTTCTTCCCTAGATCTCCACAAAAATGGAGACCTGCTGTCCCCTGCCCTAAACAAACAAAGCCAACAACCAACTCCCTGTGTAACTAATACACATCCCCAGCCAACTCACATTCAGAACCAAAATGCTGTGCTTTCAGCCTCTCAGTCTCCTGGGCATTACATCCATTATGTGTTTCCTTTTGCTCCTTTTCACAGCTTCTCTGAGTTGGAACAATATTTATCCAACTTGTATGTAGGGGTAGTGCATGTTAAGCCCTCTCAGAGCTCTAAAAGCCAGGAGAAAGGATGACTCAACAGGAACTGAATAAATGGTAAAAGTTTGGCCAACCAACCATATCATAACATGGTTATAATATGTCTGGGACACAGTATTTCCTTCCTAGTTAGGAGTTAGGCCACACACACACTTGTTTATTTCATAAATGATTCTGGAACCAGAGTAAATCTTCCATGATGTGCATTGAATCAACAATGCCAAGAAAACACATTATATGCAGAACAATTATAAACATTATTATTTTGCCTCTACCACATTGCTTAAGTCACCAGAAACTCTCAGCCAGGTTAGTCTTACAAATACTTTATGCAAATAAGGCTGTCCTGAGAGGTTCTGTACCCTTACTTTTCCCATCTGGGGGTTGTGTAGAAGCTCCAAAAGTTGAAAACAAACAAATAAATAAATAATACACAACAAGTTCATCCATTGGTATGATCATGTAACAAAATACTAAAAGTCCATTTCACAGCAGGACACGTAACAAATAGCAGAATTCCAGCTCGCTGCACTGAACCCCTCCTGACACAACATCAGACTAAAATGCATACGAAGACTTGACAGTTCTCAAACAATTCTTTTTGAGAATTTGAGTTTGAGTTTGCTTGATGTGAAAAAAAATGTGGAAACCTATGTAAATGGGCTAAGGAGAGCTTCAAGTCCTCACCTGAGGCATTTCAGCTTAAGGCCAGGGATGCCAATGGAGAGGCTTTGCAGCAAAGCACCTTTTGATAAATTTGACAGGATACAGGTGAAGTGCTCAGACGCAGCAAAATCCAGATGACAGAAAACAAATGCCAAAGCATCATTTAACCCCAAATCATTTGCTATGGGTTCATTAATTCCACTTATAATCAAATGTGTCTCAGAGGCAGCTAAGCAAACAGCAGCATCAAAACAACAGTCACCATAAATTACATCAGAAAAGTCACAAGCAGGATTTATTTCTTTAACGTGATGGTGGAGGTTTAGAAAAAAAGAGAAAGAAGAGAAAACTAACTTACTTGTATGCCAAGGTTGCACTAAAGTGCTGTTGGATATATGCTTCCAAAACAGTGTTAAAGTGCTGAAACTTACGGTCTGCAATGAGTCCTATGATATAGATCTAAACAGACAGAGACACAATTAACCAGAGTCACATTGCAAACTTAAATATTCACTGCCTTAAAATATTTCTGGTGATTTACTATTTAAGTTTTTAAAGAAATTTGATTTTCTGTCAATGAGTAATACTCCTCTTTCTATAAAGACGTATAGACTCTATAAGACTCTATAGAGTCTATAGAGTCTATAGAGTCTTATAGAGTCTATAAATCTCTATAAGACTAATTCCTTGAACTGGAAAACCTGATAGTTTGTTCAAAATTCTAAGGGTTTTTTTTTTTTTTATCTGACAAGTAAATTCATTGGTACTGGTTCTTACCAGCGCATCAAAGACAAGGATGTCATACTCATTGCTGTGGGAATGTTCCATCATGATGTTAAACAGGGCATCCAATGTATCCTGGAGAAACTAGAAGGCATGAAAAGACAAACTGATGACCAATTCAACTTGAAAACCCCACAGGAAAATTTTCTGATAGTAGATTTGTTTTCTCCCAAGTTAGAATTCTACTACCTTTACTGAAGGTTTTAAATTGAGAAAACATTTCTAAGGGTTTAGGCTCTAGTTGCTTTAGTTTTAAGAACCTGCATCCTCAGACACATAAGGAATCAATAATACATGCTTAGCTCAAAGCTTATGGAAAAGATAAAAATATAAATGACAAAACTTGTTAAAACTACATTCCTTAGTGACACAGATTAGTGGTTGCTATTTTCACATATATATGCTGATTAAAAAGACTTTTCCTGCTCCTGTGGTCTGATTCAAATTCTACACTATATCAAAGAAAAGTATCTCAGTGATTTGGGACACAAATCTTTGGTTAAAAAATCAACTCCTCTTCCTCTTTTTTTATTTAATTCTTATTCCTTCTCTCTAGAGACATCTAATGTTTATGCTTAAAGACACAAAGGTAATAGTATATGCCATTTTCCAAAACACTAACAATTTTTATTCATATACTCATTAAGTTAAGAAAGTGATTTTTTGGGTACATAGCACTTCCTGGATTTAATATCAGCATATAAATTAATATTAAGAACTGCAAAGAAAGTAGTAGGAATTGCTTGTAATACTTCAGATAGACAAAAGGAAACAGATTAATAGAGATTGTGGAAAATATTTTATCATTACTATCTTCATCTCATAGTAATAATCCATGAAATCTCCCAGCCCAACAATAGCCAATACCAGAGATCTGAAAGTAAAAAGTAGGAGGAAAGCTGGCCATCCCTGTGAAGGATCCTGCCCAGGTGTTGGCTTTCTTACTCTCTCTAATGAAGGGCTTTGCTCATGTCCTTTGCAATCTTACTCTCTCTAATGAAGGGCTTTGCTCATGTCCTTTGCAAACTACAAAGGCATTATGTATGAAGGGGCCTGAAATATAACTATTATTAGAATAAAGATTTAAAGATTTACCTTCACTACTTCCTCTCCATCCACAATCTTCAGCTTTTCCAGGTTCTCCTGAAGCAGCTCTGGCTTCATGCGCCACTTCAAGAGACCCAGCAAGCCCACTAATAGAAAATAAATGGACAGACATTAAAATAAAAAAATCTGATTTATCAATTTGTGCAAAGGTTTTCTTTCTAAACTCCCACCTCTTTAGAAGGTACGTACCATTCTGAGTTAACTTGGTAGAACAAACAAGACTTGAAATGTAAAATGCATCTCTTGAGCTGACTGAAAGCCCCCCAACAATACTTGAACTCCTGGCTAAGGTTGCTCCCTTGTTTTCCACATGCAGACGTGTAGAAGGCAATGTCAAATAAGCACCAGCATCCTCCATTTTTTTACTGTCTCCCTGAAAAAAACAACACACCTTTTGTTACATATTTCACATCCCTGGATTTAAATTATACTTATTTTGTAATTTTGTACTGGAGAAGTAAATAAAACTGAGGTGCAGGAAGGGACTTTGAGGGGTGACACCCCTGGCAGAGTAAAAGCAAGACCCAATCTCTCATTAAAATGTTGGTGGGTGTGGAACACTGCAGAATATTGAGCATCACCCTGAAGACTGTACACAGCATATAGACAGCATGATTATAGTATCTGCACACAACTTCAAAAAGCAGAAAGCAGGACTGAATAAGGAAAGAATAGCAGCACTATTTTGGTATCCTCATTATAACTTCATTCCTAGACCTTGAACATTAAAGATCAGTGCATGGTAAGATTATATTTTAAACCAGACAGTATGCTGCAGTAACTAAATGGCATAGAATATATGCTTTGTGTAGAATGAACAATACAAAACTAGAGAGCCAACAGAGATTTTTTTCCTCCTCTCTTTCATCAACTTCTATGCCACAACCCTGCAGATTTTCTGGGTCTAATCTTAAGATTCCCCAGAGGAAAGAAGTCTTAGACAAAGACAATAAAAGTCATGCTTCTCACTGTTTACAGAACACAGTGTTTCTTTAACAAAACTCCAGAAAATTTCTGGAGTGATGATGGTGTCACTTAAGTGACAAGTGATGATGATGTCACTTAAAGCTACAGCACTGTGACAAGATATGACTCAATTGCAGACCTTTATTCTACAAATGTGGATGAACAAGGAGCTGCAAAAACCATGATCTAGAAAGACATTTTAAAGTTATTGAGTTTTATCTGGTTCAATGACTGCAGAGGTGCAGTTTCTACTTCATATCAAAGAGGCAAAGTTAAAAATTAACTATAAGAGACCTAGACAAGAAGCAAAACCTTTCTACAGCAAAACGCACAGCAGCACCAACATCTATGATTGTATCAGGCTTGCCAAATAATTACTTCCCAAATTTCTTTCTGGAAGCAAAATAAACTCTTGAATTCCTTCTTTTTGGACAAGTCAGACACACAATGGAAAAAAGATGAAGTTTTGATTCAAAAGTCTCTCAAAAATATCCAATGCCTAAAGACTAAATGCTAAGTTTAAACTTAGCAGTTTTCAAATTACTTATTTTGAGAGGCCAGGTGTATGACTGCTTTAAAGACTTACAGCTTACAATTACTGTTTTTAATACTAGAATAGGCAAGCATATGTCAGAAAATCTGTCTGTTTCTCACAACCATAAAGTAGGTCAACTGCATTTAGCATTTCTCATCCATGCTGTCACTTCAAAAAAATTACTGAGCTGATGCAGAAATGAATTAGGTGGAATTTCACAACCAACATTTACCACATAGTCCACAATTTTCCTTCTAGTCGCAATATTTTAAATGATAGTTTCAATGAAGAGAAGATAAATAACTATATGCTGCCATTAATCTCTTTTGGCTTGCCTAGGCAACTTGATTTAGTTGCATGCATCTCACTTGGTATTAATGATACA
The DNA here is from genome assembly GCF_048771995.1 of Taeniopygia guttata. Taxonomy (NCBI): domain Eukaryota; kingdom Metazoa; phylum Chordata; class Aves; order Passeriformes; family Estrildidae; genus Taeniopygia; species Taeniopygia guttata. Next base: position 14,438,747 of record NC_133038.1, on the reverse strand, counting down.
GCAAACTTGTTTACTGAGAAGAATGCTGAGAAATAACTTAAGTTTCCTTTGTATTGGAAGTGATTTCTGGTTCTTAGTTCCTGCTAGACACCATTCTCCAAGAGGGCAAATAAAAGTCAAAACATCTGTTCCCTGCTTCCTTCACAAAGTTAAAGATGCTGTTTCCAGCCACGTCCAACTAAAGCTATTTTTCACACCCAAAACAAAATTTCTGAAACTTTCAATTTTGTATCTGAGGAACTACACGGCAGCTTAAAACAAGCATTTTCCTAAGATTGCATTCCCAGATTATTCATGAGATAAAGATTCCAAGTGGATCAAACACTTCCCATATTCAGCAAGAGGAATGGTACCCACCGAAGTACAGAGCTGCAGCACAACTTTGTCTATACTACAGAAGGCCAAAAGCACAAATACCAGTAAAAAGAGTAATCATCTCTCACTGTGCTTGGATAAGATCCTTGTCATTAAAATGCAGAGCAATATTTACTGACAATGGAACAGGGTACTCCTTTTCATTTTGTTCAGATGGAAAACACAGTATTATCTTTGATAGAATAATAACATCAATCTAGCACTAGGCAAATACATAATGCAGTCAAAGGCAAGAGTGTGAGAAAAGATGTCTTGTGAAAGAAAGAAATCTGAGCCCATACCTTTAGGACTAACAAATCATGGATGCCATCATGGAGAGTTGTTCCATCCTCCTTCATTAGTCTTATGTAGGCCATTGCAAAATTCTTTTCTCCCTTATCTTTAGCTGCAAAGCAGAAGACTTTGGGTGTACTACCCATCAATTAATTAAAAATCACTTAAGTAAAATTTCCCTACTTACACTCCTGAGTCGACCTGTGCCTGAACATGAAGCGCAGATGGATCCTCTGCATGTCCTCAATGGGGACTGCTACCTTTGGTAAAATCAGAACATAGTGAGGAGAGTTATGGGAGGGTGGTTTCACATATAATGAGCCCCTATTTTAGGATGAATAAGCCCCACTTCTGCTACCATAGAGCCTTTCACAGGCCATTTCAAAATGTTGAGCCTGATCACAGAAGTAAGGTGGGGGCCGGTAAGCAATGATCTGTTAGACTTTGCCCAAAGTCTGGCACCAGCAAAGGAATGAAGCACAGAACCCAGTGAGTTAAAGCACACAGGTGCTAGAAAACAACCTCAGTGCAGTTCTACTGCTCACCCTCTTAACCACAGAAAATTGAACACCTCTGCACTATGCAACTCACACATTTCAGATAGACATCGACAACCAATTTATTAAACTGCTGAAAAGGGTATGAAAGTTCCAGCAAAATAAATCGATGATATTTTTGTGATTAAATTTAGAGTAAAGCCTTGATGAGAATCACAGGAACTTGCAAGTGCTTTATTCTTTCTTCTTTAGGTCAAATATGCAACAAAAAAGGACAACTGTGTAAGGGAAAGCACAATTTTTCATATTATCAAGTTTACAGTTCTAAAAGTATAAGGACTTGCACACCTTTGTGTGCACTCGCAAATTCCCTTCACAAATCTTACTGAACAATGCTTTAATATTAACATGCTTTTCAACAGGATCGGCTGTTAGTGATCCTGTACATAAGACTGAATTACAGAACATTTTTTAAAAGGACCTAATAAAATAAGCAATAAAAAGAATGGGTCAATGTTTTCAAAACAACAAATAAGCTTCTGCTTGAAATGACACTTCCATTCCTTCCCTGTCCTTCACCATCACAGGTAACACACCTTAAGGCAATAACTTCATGTTTGTCATACATGGCTATTTCGTCTTAAAAAAATCATGCAAGCCTGTCACTGCTTTTTAAGAACTGTTTCTGGCAGCTTCTGGGCATTTCCCAATCACAGACATTAAAGCTTGATTAGGTAATTATTAGTATGTCTCTAAAGAGAAGCAAGAGAGCTTTTTCTTTTTGAAATCAGAAGGGGTTGGTGTTTTCATTTGGGTTTTGGTTTGGTCTTGTTTGGTTTTTATTTGATGCTCCTCATGTCCATTGTTTCACCAAAACAGAACAAATGCAGTATTTCATTTTTGATGAGCCCTGTTAGGACATAAGGTTATCTAAGATGATCTCATTTGTTTTGCTGAACAAAACCTACACATCACTTTCTAGGCCAAATTTCAAGCCTCAGTGACCATGTATCTCTAATAACTGATGTATGACTAAGGCTTCATGCTTCAGCTGTAGTCAGGGACAAGATGGTTTTTGGAGGAAGCTGATGCTGTGCAATCTTTCTGTGCAAGGCATTAAGAAGTGAAAAAATAAAGTGGGAAGTTTCCACGGCATACCTTCAATGTCTCCATCCATCGTGGCTGCTTGACCTGGTAGTAAACAACAGATCTGTACTCGCTCACGGGTCTGTCCCCGGCTCCCAGACACACTGCATTCTTACAGAAAGAGAGAACAAACAGTGCTTAGTGCCTTGCTCATTTGGGTACATTTTGGAGCAGTTTTGGGTAAATTGACTTCAGCAAAACCAGCCCGGCCCTGGGACGCAGCCTCCCCTCACGGGCTGCGCTCCCCGCCCTCACTGCGGGTTTGATTTGGATATGGCATCATCCAAAGTTAAATAATAATGACAGCACCAACACTGAACTTTCCAAGCCTGTGAACACAATGGAAGTAAGCATTTACCATAATCTACAGGTACAGCCAGTGAAATTGCATTTTACAGGGGTCACACATATTGGGCTCTAAGAGATGTGTGAAAATCATAAAATCTACTTGATTTCTCCATCTGATGAATTTAAGTAAAACAAATTTGAAATCTAGCTTCATTATTCTGTTTATTTCTTCATTTATTTTAAAATACTTTCTTCCAGCAAAGCCTCAGAAATTCTAGGCCATGCACCAGAGGTGACTTCCAAACTGGACGTTGTAGAGGCATCAACAACAAGAATTTAGGATTTCCCATTCTTTAAAGACTAGCTGAACTAGGACAGAGCCAAGTGAAAATTTGATAAGCTTCAAAACTTGTGGTTTTCATTAGTGAGTCTGTGAAGATTTGGCCTGCATCTGTCTGGTTTGACTGACTGCAGCTGAGCTGTACATGCAAAGTAAAAGTTACTGCTGGACAGGGAGGCACCAAGATCCCGATACCTGCCAGACATGAAACCCAAGTCCCTTAAGGAAGCAAACATTAAATCCTCTACTGAAGGCACAGATTCAACTAATCCAATCCAGGATGCACTAACTGCTCCACAGGTGCAATAATCCTGCTGAAAATCCAGTGAATCTTAAAAGTCTGCTTCAAACACCAGGATGCCCTGTGACCAGAAGGGTGTGATGCTGGTACCTGAAGATGATTTGTATGGTCTGGTCAGAGAGATTTAACTGCAGAAAGCAATGTCTCATCTGCCTGAGCAGAGATTTTTCAAGGTTTATGCACCTACTTGTTTGTCACCTCAGTGACATTCACTTGGAAATAAATCCTATTCCTTGTAACAGTAAATCAAGGGCTAGCTCTGCAACTGGAACTAGTTTGATACCTGAGCAGAACCAACCAGTTTCCTGTGTAGTGAACACATACCTGTTATGAGAAACATTGATATAAATTAGTGTGTTTAAAAGTATATTGGTTTGGGGTATCTTTATAGGCTAAAAGGAAAAACCAGCCACTTTTCTTATTACTTGCATTCAACAGAATTTCAATTACCTCCTTAAAATTGTTGCTTAAATATATCCAAGGCATATTACCCACAGAAAGCAGGTGTGATATTTCACCTCAAAGACAACAAGATAAATTCACTTTCTCCTAAGATTTGCAGAAATTCTGTATCTGCAGAACTGAGCATGCATAATATTGGAATGCAGGATTTAATGCATGGTAATAGGGTTTTTTGTAAGGAATATTTTTGTTTATATGTGATTAGACAGAATATAGAATAGAGTTAACTTCTGTACATGCAAGTCATGGTCAGGTGCTGTCATAGGTACAGGAAATATTTTGTAATCAGGGATACAGTTTGTTTTGTGAACCTTAAACATTATGTGGGATTAGTATTTTCTTTACTCAAGCTTTCAATTTACATTTTAAGTGGTTAGTTGCAGTTCATAAACAAGTCATGAACCACAGAGTTCTACTCCATCTTTATTTTATCTCAAGAATGTCTTTATGATTCCACCCTCATGATCCCAACACTATAAAGCTCAGAAAATGACAGGTCAAAAATCCCCCTGAATACCAAACTAGTGATAAACCCTAGGGAAAAGACAAAGAATCTTCAAAATGGGAACAGACAAGCAAAAAGACACTGTAAATATTTATGTTGCATATGTAATTGTTGTCACTAATTTCATTCTTTGCCATGTACTTAATTCAAGCGACAGTGACACAGACTTCCTGACACAAATCAAGCATTTGTTATGTAGCAGAAATGGTGCTCCTAACATTTCAGTGTGCAAATTGCATTCCTCTGGGAATTTCCTCAAGAAAAACCCTAGAGTAAGAATGCAGTAATTGTCAGAATCAGCACTTGTTCCTTGGCTCAGCTAAAATAGGTCATTGAATGTTATTCCTTGTTACATTTTTATGCAAGACTTTTATAGGGCTTTAATAGGTTTTAATTTTTTAAAAATCATAAAACTTATTTGTCACAAGATGTCACAGGATGACACAAGGAAATTGAGTTTTTGAATAGGGGTGTTTTATTAAATGTGTAAGCTAAGCCTTACATCAAAAATTCAGCTCATGTTTCCATGCTCCTCATGGCAGAAAAAAAGGAAAACTTACTGGCAACACTTTTCCTTCTTCATCACAGACACACATTATCACTTCCACATTTCTCTGAGTTGTTTTATTGTATTTATCAAAATCTCCATACAGCAATGTAATATATATGTCATTTCTTATATCTCCTAAAAGAGAAATTGAAAGGTTAAAAAGCAATTAAAATGCTCTGAGAGCACAGGATCAGCTGAACTACACACGAGTACCTCACTGTTAGCTGGGAAACAGATAAAAATTTATTATTTTCCATCTGAACTTAATTTTTCAGTTCTTTATCTTTGCTAAGGCAAACCTAGGAGGTGAGGAGAAGCAAATGGGAGCTCGGAGTGACTCGATGCAATTCTCATCCTGCCCCGACACCTGCTGGTGAGGTGGTGGATGATCCATTAGGAATTTTCCCCAAACACAGCTCTCTCTCTGGAGGGAGCTTCATATTTTAATTCTCTTCTCTGAACAAATTCATATGACTTTTAAAAAGATCGAGATTTTACTTGAGTTGCAGTGAGGGAGGTTTTCGTTGTTTATTTTTTAAAAAGGAGCCCCGGCAGACAGTGAGTGATTTCGACTGGAAAATATCTTGCCATGCATACAAAAGAAATCAAGATATTTCACTTTGATTTGTTTGTTATTATTAAAGGACAGCAATAACTTACAATAAAAACAAGGGTCATTTAAAATTCAAGTGACATCCACCATAATCTGCTTTCAGGATAAGAATGTTATGTACAGGGAGATAGGTTTATCCTTCACTGTCTGGATTTTATTTTTCCTGTTAAAGTATTAGAAATTACTTTCCAAGTATCTCACTATTTTATATAATAGTGAAATAATATGGGAACAAAATTTACCATGAGTGAATTCTAAAGATCCTCTGAGTTAGCCATTACAGAAATAAGTAAGGCAGCAGCTGATGCTTATTAACATAGAGAATGAGAAGAAATCCCTTCCTATCCCAGAACAAAGCACCTCCTACCTGGCATGATTATTTCAGGGAATCCCAGCTTTCTAGCAACAACCGTGGTTCTGTCTACAAGGTGTGGGTAATCCTTTCTAGTCTGAATCACATCTCCAACCAGCATTTTCACCGTTACCCACAGACCTATAAAGTGCAAAAAAAGAAAAAAAAATCATTTTTGTTTGGAAAAAAGGAAAAATCTGTCTTCAGATGATTGCCTCTTCTACCCACCAAAACAGGGATAAGAATTAACTTTCTCCACTTCCTGTAGATGAAAGTAAAAGCTCTGTTATGCAAAACTGTCACTGCTAATTTAAATAGCCCCTAAGATTCTGTAACAAACTCATGGTTCCTCAATTCCAGCTTCAAAGCTGACCCACCTCCATGGTGATACTACAGCTCCAACATAAAATGAAGTTTCATAAAAATACTGTTTTACTTGAAAGAATATAATAAAAATGTACTTTACCTTGTCCACCACTGTCTCCTTTTGATGCAGTGATTTTGCTTAGGAGACTGTGCAAAAAGTCATTCTCTGCCACTACCCTGCAGAGAAACAGCAAGGTCTGCTCAGGAATTAAGTGTTAAACGTAACAGACACTATTTAGAACATAAGAAACTAATGGCCTCAGTCTTTGTAGCACTGCCTGAGTGTGATATATTTGGTATTTTTATTATCTCCCACTCAACTTGCAGCCCACTCACATTCAGTTGTGTGTACACTGAAGTAAGAAAGATTCACTCAACCTCCAAGAATGGTGTTTTGTGACAGTGCCAATGTGAATGCACTCACCAACCTGCCACTCCAGCTCAGTCCACTTTCCCTGACAAATATCCAGATAAATGAACTTGGAATTTTTGTCAGCTACTTTTGAATTTAGAAAAAAACTTCTCACAGAGCAATCATGTTGGGTCAAATTGGAAACAAGTGAAAAAATAAACCAGTGTGTCATACCTGGGTCTTTCAGAATTAAATTTACCTTCCATAGTACATAACAGCAGTGCTATAAAGGACACACAGAGTTATTTCCAGTATTTCCACTGGTATCTCTGCATTTGATCTGTGAACATCACATTTTTAGGCAGCTACTCTGGCATTTCTTCTGAAGATAGTATATGTTAATTCTATTACTTTTTAAAGGAAACACAGCTTTTACTCAGATTTTTCTCAAATTCTAAACAGACACAAACTCAAAATAGTCGTTATCCTTGCCTGCAAATATCACTTGTAAATATTTGACTTGGGTATGTGAAGTCAGACATGGTACCAGCTGTCTGAAGGAGCACATTTGTAGAATTATTCATTAATTTAATGTGCTGTGATACCTCTGCAAGTCTTAAATGCCATTTAAAGTCATACCTAAATAATTAACACTATTGCAATATAAAACGGTTAAAGGAAAACTTTCTTATTCTTTAACCATTTCACAGTTTGTTACAGGAACAGAAATAGACAAATATTTTCTTTCACATATAAAAAGTATATCTATGATGCTCTTACGGATGAAAGGGAATGAAATGCTGCTTCTCTTCATCGCTTTCAGATTTTCCTTTTATGATATCTGTAATATCCATGACTAAAAGAATAAAAGAAAAATCATCAGAACATAGAAGAGCACTTCAGAATAGCTTCTGTTATCTGTGAACATTGTGCCTCAAGGTAAATGTGGATTTTTCAGCAGCAGGGCTGGGTTTGTGGGGCAGAGCATTTTGTGCAAAGCCCACACTAAAAACATGCTGCTGTGGAGAGAGAGGGAGAATTCAGACTAACTTGGGAATACAAGTGTCAGAGTTTTTGGGACATAACCACTGACTTTATTTCATCTGCAAGGGAATCTGTAATTAAATTGGTTCTGTGCTTTCACTCGCACAGCTTGGCACTCCATGAATAATTAGGAAATGAAATTCAAAACACATTTCGGACTTCAACTAAAATGCCCTTTAAGTGCAGTCTTTACAGACTTCAAAAAGTACAGAAACCAATTGATAAAGCTGATGAGTATTCTGACATGTCTTGGTAGAGATTTTAATAGTCCAGGGCTGCAGAAACCACTGAAATCCTGGCTCAGCCATAGCCCAGGGGACACCAGGTACCTGCCACGCCGAAGGGCCGCCGGAGCCCTTGTGTGTATTTCTTGGAGTTACTGTCCCTCAGGTCCATCCTTCCCACTCGCACTATCTGGCAAACTAAATAAATTTTGTCTCTGCTAAGGTCTTTATTTCCAAGATCCTAAGATACAAACAGAAAAGAATCATAATGTTACTTGGGTAAAAAGCAAGTTGTGAAATCGAAACAGGACCTGCAGTAATAAACTGAATCTTAGCAATCATTGGGGAAAAAAAGTAAACAAAAGACCCCCAAACCAAACAACCCCCCCAAAAACTCAACAAACGAAAAAATCTGAGCACACCAAAAGGATGAAAATACTGACAGATGAAAGTCTGAAAAAAATATAAGGTAAGATAAATAGAATAATAACAATCAAGAGATACAGCAGATAAAACTAAATAAATAAAGTCATCAAGAAATTTATGAGGCAGCAAAATTATCTGAAAAGAGGCCACTGAAACATTGTCACTGCCCTTAAGAACTTAGTGACTTGTCACCTTGCTCTGTTTCTGGGATTATCTCTGCTTCCTTCTTCATCTCGATCACAGTTTATGACATCTGACAGTGACCACAGAGAAGAAAATTTCATTTGCAAATCCAAAGGGAAGTAAACTGGAAAGCACTTACTGTGAACACCACTTTAAGATTGTTGAGCATATCAATTTCCTTTGGAAAACCTCGACTCCCCCATCTCACCAAGTAGTTCTCACTGTTTGGAAGATAAATATCTTACTGTCAAGGGATTTAAAAATTCTCCCTTTACACAGTACAAAAGTTGCATTACAGACAGTCTGTGGTGATGATTCAAATCTAAGACCAGACTAAAAAGACAAGAAAAACACTATACAAGTATCAACTGTAAGTTTTAAAAGAGTAGCTTGAGCATAACACAAATGGGCACTTTTTTTGAGGCAAATTTACCATCGTCATAGTCTGTTTGATGGGACTACTCAACAGAATCTTAATCTAACCAGAAATTTATAAATTTAATTCCTTTTCCACTCCTCCCCCTTCAGCACTTTACTCCAAACACCACAATATTGCCCATCTAGAACAATCTCTAAAATTTGAAATGGGCTCAGGCTTTTCCGAACTTCTGGAATGCTCAGTCCAGGAATTACCTATGAAAATATTTAGAAACTTAGAATTCTTTAGCAGCAGACAGCAACAACATCTGTCCATGCTTTGCTTTTGATTTCATTCCTTTTGTTTTCATATTCTTTGCATTATTACAGCACACTGGAGATTTTAGTTCATTTTGGCCAGTTCCATTTGCTGCTATTCTGCAGTCAGAGGAGGAAACTTTACCTTATAATTGTTGACTTCTGGGGGTCATATAGGGACATAAAGAGCTCTGCATCCTCTCCAATTCGGCAAACAAAATTCCTCACAAAGACATAGAGGCTGTGGGTGGGGGACGAAGACAGTCGGGAGTACGATGCATAATCTGGCTGATCCTTTGACTACTCAGGAGGAGGAAAATCAGTTAACAATAACCCATGAATGAAAATGCTGCTATACTGCAAGCAGTTTTACTTTAAGTATATGTAATAGTTAAAATTGAAAAGGGGAGCAGGGAGTTATCATAATTCTCTTCCACCTTGAGCTATTCTATGACTCCTATGTCTTAGGCCAGTTCTTCAGCCAGTAAGCAATGGTATAAAAAGGAAAATATTCCCCTCACTCTTAAAGAAAAGAGCAAGTATCAAGACATCAGCACAGAGAGAAGCCTCCGAGTCTGAGGAATTTATTTTTGAACGCAGTAGGCTGCAGCAGAAGGCCTATGATCCACATCACAGAGGGGTTGCAGTGTGCTAGAGCAGTAGCAAAATGAAGTCAGTCTCTTTGAAGAGGAGACAAATAACATGCTGAGATCAGGACACAGCTGAGCAGGTTCACTGACTCAAAAATAGGCTCCTGAATTCTTCCTACATCCCATCTTAACCACCAAGAAGAAGCTTCTTAACACTTCTAAACCCATTGTTTGTCTCTATTTTTAAAATAAGTCACCACAGTGACAGAATCCTGAGTTTTATTTTCCTTATATTGTCAGTTAATTACAAGGTGTTTTCCAGTGATTTGTCATGGGTGTTATTGAAGTGTCATGATGAACCAACTATTTTCTGTTTAGTGATTTACTTGTTTTTTACAGTTCACTTTCTCATAAATAGAGAAAAGAACTAAAGAGGTTAACAAATCCTTGCAGAGGTTTAATATTGCAAAAGGTCAAGGAAGTGTAGTCACCTGCTTTGCATTTAAAAATATGTAATTTATGCACTTGTCATCTTTGCTTTGGCACATGAACTTCTGGTGTCCAGAAGATTATGCTGAATTCACCCTAGTTCCTCTTCAGTGAGCTTAAATTCTTCAGCTCCATCAGACTAACTAGCAAGCAGCAACACTTAACAAACAACCAGTGCTTGTGAAAACAAGTTATGGTCAGTGCTGCTTTGCAGCCTGAACTCCAAGTGTGTGACTACTCCCTGTGCAGTCAGACCAGGGATGGAGTGGAGACACATTTCAATATAAGAGTTCAAGAACAGATCTAGAACCAGCTTCAGAAATGAGCTTTGAGCCCAGCCCACAGCCCAAACCCAGTGCACAAATGCAATTCATTTTGAGACTTAGACAAGACTGTGGATCAACTCTTAAGTCAGAGGAAAAAGTTTCCACCAAATTTTATGGTTCCATCCTTTAACCCTTAGGGAAGTTTTTGTTTGGATTCTAGCAAAGGAAGCATCAAGTTTAGCCAGTCATTCCTACCATTTCCTCCTTAATTCTCTCAGTGATTTTATTAGTTGCTTCTTCATGTGCATGGAACAGGCTGATAACACTGGTTTTATCTGGATCCAAGATATTTCCATCCTCATCTCTAACTATCAGGTCTAGCTCAAGTACTCTGTGAAAAAACAAAAGACATAATGGTAGGGTTATGTTCTTCCAAATAAAGAAACCTTAGAAATGTAACAAACAAGGAGATACTTAAAGATTTAAAGTTATAAAATTTAAACCCATGCAACAGTATTTAATGAAGAAAAAAATTTAAATGAAACCTATGATTTTTTTAAGCTGCTGTCCAATATTTAGGAATTTTTAGAATTGCCATCAAAGCATTGAAATGCCTCTCACATAAGAGTTCCACCCTGTTCAATGGCTTCTAGCAGTTTTCACAGCTTTTATCTTTTAACACCCAATGTTTGTAATCAAGATGTTCTGGGTTTTCCTGTTACCTTCTGCTTTTATGTTGCTCCCTCACCCTTCCTGTCCCAATACTTAACTCTGCTCTCTTCTGCCCTGCTCTCATACAAATCGTGCCTTTTTTCCTGCCACTCTTTTTCCCTCTCCCACAGCAGCCCCCTCAGCCTCCATTGTCATTTCTCCTTTATTCCTTCTCCACAGTTTGGCAAGTTTCCTTCTCACCACACAACTCAAGCCCACACTTTCAGGAGCTTACAAACACTTTCCAACTTGTAATCCAAATAATTTTAAGCATCCCCTTCACCCCCTACTCTTCCAAATGAAGCACTTTACTGTTTCATAATACAGAAAGAATGTAGGACTGACAAAACAGAAGTCTGAAAGTAAGTTAATTTTAATGCTGTCTTAATCACAGCTGGGCTTCTTTGCCTGGAAAACTTCGAAGTAAACTCTAGTTTTGAGTGAGCATTCAGCTCCACACAGTGCAGTAAGATATGCTTATTCCATTGTGTGCTCTGTATGAATACAACTTATTACAAATTTGCATCCAGATCACAATGAACAAGTTAAAGATTTCATGACACCTTGTGGTCATTTTTTACGTGCAGCCACAGGTAATAGTAGACTTTCAGCTGCACAGAGGCCTTCAGGCCACAATCACAGTCACTTAAAACAGCAAAACAGAGTTTATAAGCAGATTCTAATACCTGTAAAAACAATACTGTGAAGATTTTCTTACCAAGCTGTCTCTCTCCCTGCCTTATCAGCTGGTGGGACAGCATTAACCTCATGCAACCCCACAATATTTGCCAAAAAGAATCTTGTGTTGCAGTGACTTTTTATTAGCAAGGCCCAGACAAGACACTTTGTCAAGAAACTATTCTGTCCCTGGTAGTTTCACTTCTATTACCAGAAGCAGAGTTCTGCCTGGAAATTCCCTAGTGAGTTGGGTGTGGGTGTGGATGTGTTTGTTTGCACACTTAGTGCAGTTTGCCAGCACCATTTTTGAGGGTCACTTACTGGCCATGTTTTTGACAAATGGACAAATTTTGGACCCCAAGTACGCTGGTGATACATGTAAATAGATGCTGGGCTGGTTTTCTGACCTCAAATCTTCTCAATTGACAAGCTCATGCATTTATAATGAAGAAGCAAATCAATATTTGAAAAAGCATTCTTCTATGAAAAGCCTCAGCAAGGTATCCACTATCAGCACAGGAGTTACAGGGAGAAGTCTGAAAAGGAAGATTCTAGATGAACCACACTTTTGAATTCCAACCTGTAAACATGAAAACTTCATCATCATCTCTTTGGTGCTGTGCTTTAAGCTAAATCATGCTTTCCAGAAGCAGTGTAGGCCACTTACTTGTTACCATAGTCAATTTTGGATGTGACTTTCTGCTTGAGTTCTTTGAGCTCATCTTTTGGCAAAGTCCCAGAGAGAAGCTGTGACCGCCACTCCATCAAGTCACACATCATGGACTGCACCTGCTGGAACCTGTCTTTCTTATTTGTCTGAGAGATAAAAAAACATCAGTGAGTTTCAGGCTTCGAGTTGAAGTGAAACACTGGGCTTGACAACTAAAGGCTACATGTCATATTTAGTGCTACATGATAGCAGGAACAAGAAGTAGGCAAAATAATGATGTATCATCACACAAATTCTTAAGGACAGAATATCCCATGTGATCATAAAGAAATAACATGAATTTTTGTATTGGGATAGGGAATTATGTTATTTTTGTTTTATTTAATTGTGTTTTAAAATTCTTTAACAAATTCTCATCAAGAGAAAACATTACAAAAACTATAAACTTCTCTATGAGATACTGATGGGAAAAACAACACTTGATTGTGGTATTAACACATTTAAGAGATAAATGAGAGAATACACGGAAGTGACTAATGTAGTTCTAGTGTCATTCACTGAAAATAAAGCAGGGTTTTCATCACTGGCTTAATCAAGAAGACTAAAAAGTGACATGTTTCAGAAAACTACAGCACATTCAAGATCCCTTTGCCCTAGCAAAGATAAAGACAAATCCAGTGGCTGGGATGCTGGAACAGTCAGCACAATTCTTGAAATTGCCAATTGTTAATGGCTACTTGCTCCCAGCAACCCTTGAACAACTTCTGTTCCAGCAGTTCGAGAGCACCATGAATCTTTTTCAAATGCATCCCAGTTACCTTTTGTATTCCTATCTGGAAACTTTTCAACTTTTCACTTTACAAATAAAAATGATGAAGTATTTATCATGCAGAGGGTACTCCAGGTTGAAACAATAGGCATGAAGTTACACCACTCTTCAGCAATGCCAGCTTTCCCTTTACAGAGACACAGAATCATCCAGGTTGGGAGAGACCTTAACATGATCCAGTCCAAGGCTGATGGCTGGACTGGATTTAAAGTCACCAGGCATTTAAAGCCACTGAAGAAAATCTTAGTAGTGAAAAAGCAATTTTTTTTAATCCACCCAGATCCTGTCCTGAGTGTAGGCAGAGACATTAATTTGAACAAGGCCCCAGTGTGCATAAATAGGATTTACAGGTTACAAACAGCATGTAAAATATCCTACCACATAGAGCTGTTTCCAGATGCTTCCCCATTCCCAGAGAGTAGTGGTGACTTCTTGGACTAGGGGAATCTCAGCAGGTATGACATTTTCTGTATGTCTAGGAAAGAGAAGGAAAGATCACACAGAGTGTCTGTTTCATGGGTGTATATTATATTCACTGTGGGAGAGGTACATAAATGCCTTAAAATTCATTCTTTAGCAGACAAGCTTAATAATGTAATAAAACAGATAAATTCAATACCTTTTCTTTTCAGCAGCAGCTTCCTTGATGTGGATGAAGGACTTAGGAAATATTCCCTGATGAAGGAGAAAAAAATTATAAATCCACACTTATTCTCCAAAAACATTCAGGTGACAATCATGGCTGTGAATATAAACTGTAGTGACAAACTGTAATACCCAAACAAACTCCTGGTTATTTAGCTTTCTGTTCAGATGGATGCATTTCTATTTGACAGATAAATAATTGAAGTTTGTTATATCTCTTCAAATGTAGAGTGCACAGACATCTTTCTTCCTAAGTAACAACATTTTCCACCCCAGAAAACAGTTAAATTAAATACAATTTAATATAATACAATTTAAATTCAGTAAAGAAACATTATGTCTGTGCATCATCTCGTATCTATTTTAACTGACCTCTGTGGAAGACAAATGGACACCAGAAAAAATGTTCTAATGTGACTGTCCTTGCTCTACAAAAGCTGAAATGTCTCAAGTTATCCTACAGGAATGTTTGACAGTCACTCTGGCCATGACAATCCTCCCCTGAACTGGCAAATCTCACCTTGGTAATTAACTAGATCCTTCCTTGATTCTCTATTCAGTAACTCACATATGGAACTTCAAGTACCACAATAATTCAATAACAAGTGCTACTTTACAAAGCCTTTCTCTGAATCAGATTGCAACTTTTATAACCATTTTCTTTTAAGCACTGGATCTTAATCAAAACACAATCGTGTCTTATCACTGACACAATTTTTTCTTTTAAGTTTATTCCATTTTTTTTCCTTAAACTTTTAAAGTTTTAAAGTTTCTTTTGAAGTTTAAAAAAGTCCATGAAGAAGCAAAGTAAAAGTAGAAGCTCTCAGTAATGGTAAATTTAGTGATATCTTCATACATTAAATTAATAACTTCTTAAAGCATGTTATGCACGATGATCTTGAAGCCCTTTAGCAATATTAGCAATTAATTAAAAATTAGTTGAAAGGAAGCATTAGTTTCGGTAAATATTTTCCCTTTTTATTTTTAGGCTATTTTAATCTATAAAAATAGAAATGTTATGTAGAATAAATGTTATGTAGAAAAAATGGTTGTAACATTTTCAGTCAAAAGAAATGTCAAAGTAATTAAAACACAGGTGCAGTGTTTTAATACATTTGCATTGCTACTCCCTAGAAAATTTTATACCAAGAAGAAGTTACAAACAGAAATGCTTTTATTCTAGAAAAGTGCAGTTGGATCTAAGAAGTAATTTTCTTGCTACTTAACTCATCATACCCAGGGCAAAAACTTTTCCTCTGTGGCTTTCCATTTTCAAGTCTAAGAATACTGACTTTAAAAAAACCTAATATGATTTTTGTACATTAGAGATATTTGAGAACTTAAGCCTCATAGATATTGTTTGTAAACTAAAGAATCTTTGGGGAAAATACAGAAACAAGCACATCTAGCAGAAAATTGGATCAAAATTCAATTGAAATTGTGGCTTCAACAGTTGTTAACCTGAAGGCACAGTCATTTCTTCTTCATTGATCTGCTTTTCCCAGCCCTCACTTCTATTTACCAACATTGTCCAGGATGAATGCTGATCATTTTACTCATCATGAAAGGAAGGAGTGGAAAGACCTGACCAGAGAGATCAGGACTATCTGGGCAGAAATTTCAAAAACCCATTTCCTTTCTGACCTCTTCAGAACAGTCTCATAGGAATGGAGAACGTGATCTTACCTCTGCTCCTTTGTACCTCACTAGGTAACCCCTGTACCAATCTAAAAGGAAGAAAAATCACTTGGTATCACAAAAAATCCATGCATTACAAACACACAATAAAGTAAGTACAGATAATTGGACACAAAATTTAACACCCCATGCTCACATTAAAAAGGTAGAATAAGATATTTGTTTTTCAAAGTGATGAGTGCACACCCTTAAATATCTGGGTTAGCCATGACCCCCATTGTCCTGGGTAGCCATGATACAACCATAATAAGCAGCTTCTTGGTGTAAACTCAAATTGGAATGTCAAGAACACTGAGGGCTGTTATTGGGCTCCTGCTGCATTTGTAGCTAGAAAACCCTTCTGAAAGGCAGGAGTGCAGAACTGCAGCAGTGGCAAGTTAAAAATTAATTCAGGCTTTGTTCCATCTATTCCAGGGTTAAGTCACAATAAACTACAAAAACCATAAAAAGCAGAGTTCAATCTTGCTAAATCAGATCAGGGGCCACATGCACTGTGCATACAGCCCATCATGAAAAATCACCTCCACAGCAACAAAGTTTAACTGTGTTGAATACTATATTTTTCATCCACAGAAAGAATTTATGACCGAAAGCAGACATGTTCTAATTGTAATTTCATGAGCAGATATCATCTCTTTGCTATCACCCTTTTTCTCACAGGTATTGCAGCCATGCCAGCAAAGCATAAAGTAATAAGAATAAATCCCAAATGCCAAACAGCACAGTCAGAAAGGCAATGCTGAAAGTCACAGGATGATTGCTGACCGCAAAGAAAGACTCAGGACAGATTTTTGTTAGGCTGTTCTGCAGTGCAATTTTTCCCCTCAGTGTTTTATCAACAATAAAATTCCTTCTTACTGCTGAAATGGAATTATTTGCACATAGTCTCAATTTACAACCAAGTGCGTAAAATTGTTTTCATCCCATTTGCTGTGACAGCACATATGTGTTCTGTGCATAAATTCTGTGCATGCAAAACCAGCTAAAACAGGACAGAAAAGGAGCACAGGGAGAATCCTGTCACCGTTGGTTACCCGCCAGCTGCAGCTGGGAGCATATATTGAAGATATCTGATAAAAAATGAACTTCACACCCACACTGAGAAGGATTCCACTTCTTCATTGACAAACATATTTCATTAAGCAAGGCATGACAGAGCATATCAAGGGCAGGGGATTCAGAAAAAACTTTTAGATAAAAAATAACCCTGTAAGATGCGCACTCCAGTCACTAGGCTGAGCTGACAACAAATGGACCCCAGGAATCCAAAGCCTGAAATGCTATTTCTGCAACTAACAGACAGCACAGGGATGAGGAGGTTCCTGGTTTGTGTGTGTGTTTTGTTCTTAGCCAAAATATTTAGAATAGAGGCTTAAAGAATTACATTTTTTAGGAGAGGACAAATCACTGTGACTCTGTTGACTTCTGAGTGGCATCAATGTTTTCACTGATGCTTAAAGATATTGAATTATTCTTACAAACAGAAGAGGAACATTTATGTTTATGTGCTCTAGTACATTGTAAAGATGGTTTTTCAGGTGCTCCTCCCTCAAATCCTTTGTTGTTTCCGGACAAAACAACCTGTGTGGTGGAACAGGCTGGGCTCAAGCAGCCTCAAAGTCTTTGCAGCCTTGTGCCCACAACACTCCGGGTGTCTCAGCACTGAGCTGGCTGTGCCACCGTGCCGTGCAGCCATTGGCCTCTCTTTAACATAACTGCAGTTAGTAAGAACATTTTCTATCAGCAGAAGTGGGTTGAAGAAGATAATTTTACAATATATTTTTCAAATCTGTAAGCAATTTGTAATTTTTTTAAAAACTCTTGACCTGGTCAAATAGGAAATAAATCACTCTTGCAATGCCATTTGCAGGTACCTAACTGCTGAGTTAGTAATAATAACTCTACTCTCCTTGCTTTATAGTAATGGGAACATCAGCAGCTCTGTCAGATTTACAGAGAATCGTTGGGATTGGGAAGGTATTGTCTGTCCATCATGCACAACTTGACTTGGACTTCTGCTGCTTAACATGTGCAATATTTTGGATGGCTTTCAGAAATGTTTCTATCATCCTGACACTCAGATTTCTTTCACTGGGTTTCCCCATTATACAACAGGCTGATGAGGCTGCTCAATATCTCCTAGCAACAAGAATTTAGTTTAGAGGCTAAAAGTGTACTCCTTTAAATCTGAAATCAAATTTAATGCAACTTCCCTGAGGTATACAAAACTTCACAGGCACAAACTTCACGAATTCTGCATTCACCTTGATGACTTCCTCATTTGGTAAAGGCATCCCAAAAAAACCCACATGTATTGTAATATGTCTAATTTTGGCTCTTAAGAAAAGATTAGGTTCTTCCTCAAAATATACCACCACCACAAAAAAAAAAAAAAAAAGGTATTAGAAAGCTACTGATGTAATAAAGGGAACTGCTGTGAGGTGAAAGGATTTTGTTATTCACAAAGAAATGGAAAATGTGACTTACCTTCACAGGATTCCAGGATATGGACCACATCACCAATCTGTAGAGATAGCTGTGGTATCCCTGTGCCTTTGAAATTGTATATAGCTGGAAATTTAAAGGTTGAAAACAATGTTTTTCAATACAGCTCACAGCACAGTGAAACTGAAATCCACATGTGGTTATTGAGGTTTGGATACTGGGATCAATACACCAGGCTAGACAAACAGAGCTATAATTCTATCAAGAGGCTCCATTTCTCAGCATTAAATTATCTTTTTTCTCGTGAGAATGGAAAAGTGGTGAAAGGGCCAGTGCTGAAAGCAAAAAACAAAGAAAAGAACCCCCCAGAAAACTCAGCAAGCATGGGGACACCAGCTATTGATCAGCACTGCTCTGCACAGGATTTTGGAGTCCTGTTTAGATGCAGGCCTTTGATAAATAGTCACAGTGCTGGGGAATTGTTTATCTACTGGGCCAAGGATTTAAGTTTATAAAAATTTATTTCTAGTGGTATGAAAGGTCACAGAGATGCCTGTGAAAACGGAATTTGCTGAATTTTTTCCTGGGTTTAAATGCTTTAATTTAACATGAAATTGTGTTTCATATGGAAACAGAACCAAGGTTCATAATTTTCTGTATTCTCTGTATGACTCTGAACACAGGAGCAGTAGATTTTGAAAGTGTTCTAATCAGAAACTTATCTACATGTGGTTAAAGCACTTCAGATAGAACTCAAGTAAATGAGCTCTTCAGTTATGTTCCAGGGTTACAGGATGTGGGCTCCTATGGTAACCATGCCTCTGTAAGCTTTTTCCCTCACTGGCTTGGTGAAAAAATTCTACAACAGCATTACAGCAGAAGACATCATTGTGTGACTAAAATACAAAGAGTTGAAACTGCAGCTGAGCTGTGCAGGTGGGAACAGCTGTGCAGGTGAGCCCAGGTGTGCAGGAAAGGGGTTGGGCAGCAGAGCTCTGCCCTGGCTGCTGGCAGTGCCCCCACCCAGAATCCAAACCTGAAGGATTTTGGATGAGGGAAAGCTGATCTAGAAGGCAGAGTTTACCTCCAGCATCTCCCTGCATTCCTTTTGCTCCCCTCTCCAAATTCTAAAGCAGAATATTCACCTTTGCTAGTCCAACATGTATAATGTTACATTTTATTTCAATATGATTCTTATTTTACTTGAATTATTAAAGCCTCAAAATTAATTGCCTTCCAGGAAAATGCCTGAAGTAGGAGTGTAGAGCTAAATAGATTCATCCTCTTCACTTTACAAGTATTCAATAAATTATGTGTCTTGTTTCTTTTGCCATCATTTTATTTGTTATATTTCTGGAACAGAAATTAGAAGGAATTTCAGACTGAGGAGGCTTACTGAACCAAGAATAAATTCTTGTTTTGTTGGCATAAAGAGGTTCTCAGCAGCTCCTTCTCCTGAGGGGGGAGAGCAAGGCTTGAGTCATTCAACATATGGGGAGCAGTAAAAGAAATATAACTTTGAAGTGAGACTGCTGCTCAGATTCAGCCATTTATTCAAAAGAATACTGAAAACATTTCCTCAGAACTGCCTTAGCCCAACACAAAATTGAGTTTGCGTGGTATAGTACATGTGTGATTCTTTTCTGACTGGTCTCTTCCACAAGTGGAGGGTGGAAAACAATCCTGAAAAGTTGTAATGACATTTCAAGATGCATTTCCCTGGAGTGTTTGGGAGGTGGGGGATGTGAGGACATTCCCATGCTCCTATCCTATCTCCCTGAAAAGTCCATGGACATCAATATTACTGTTGACCAGTAAATATTTCAAGTTCCAAAATATGCACTACCCTACTTAGTTGTAGCTGTCTCAAAATATAGATGCAAATGACTGAGTCATATATTTACACTGCATATCAGTTTTGCTCTTTTAAAACTTCATTAATAGCACTGAATGTATTGAAAGGTGCAGTAACAAACTGGCAAAGGAAGTGGCTGTATCAGCTTAGATATTTCTAAATGAGTAAGTGGAAACTGAACTAGAGATATTTTACTGTAGAACTTGGATTGGTAGGATGAGTTTAAAAAAATCCCTGTACAAAGTTTTGAGATACAGACCTATCTACCAAACCACATCCCAAACCACTTTGCAAAAAAATCTAAAAAAATAATCCAACATCAGCAACTACATCCACAGGTCCTATCTACAGCACCAGACAGCTTGATCATCATACCTGCTTTTCTTTTAATTATTAACTGTGAACAAAAATGTGACTGTTATATCCAGTTATTATGTTTTCTGTCAGGTGTAAGTGATGTCATTTCCCTTACAAACTGGGAAATGTATTTGTGAGTGTCACCTCAGAGCCCACCAGCCACAGCAGGGTTCCCTTTCCTCCACCCTCTTACAAGATCCTCAGGGTTGTTGTGTGCACAAGCACATTTAACTCATTATTCTCTTCAAAATCAGTGTATGAAAACTGCAGAAGGAATTCAAGTTTTTTTGGTGGGATACTCACAACATGTTGTTGGCTTTTTTAAAAGTAAACTGTTCCGTGAGTAGAAATGCAAGCCCTTTCAAATCACTCTGAAGACCTCTCCTACCACTCCTCTCCCTGGCATCTTGCATCCCAGCCATAAATACAAAATGAGCCAGCATCCTTCAGGCACAGAAGGGACCTGCTTGAGGGCTCCAGCATCCACTCCAAATCCTAACAGCAATTAGTGACCTCAGGAGCTGCTGAAGTCATGGCAATAAGGTTAGAGAGAGATTTGGATGGCAGCTGCCCACCCCAGCCCCAGGCCGAGGTGTCCCCAGCAGCAGTGGATCTGCACACAGATGCTGCAGGATTCTGCCAGGAAGGCACAGAGAATGCCCAGAAACTCCCTGCCCTAATACAAATTGCATGTCCTCCTCAAATTAGAAAATGGCCAGCAGAAAAAAAAAAAAAAAACAAACAAAAAACAAAAAAAAAAAACACCCCAAAAAATAAAAAAAAAACACCCCCAAAAAAGCCCCTCATACTGTGGACCTCCTTAGGGAGTTTTCACACACAAAAACGCTCTAGAAGAGTCACAATATCCCAGGTAACAGAACCCCTTCCTCAGTAAGCTGAATTTCCTCACTGTTAAAGCCCCATACTCTTGCCATTTACATGATTAACCTGTAAGCTGCTGCAAGATGGGAATAGTAAGCGAGGAAAATCCCACAGCCTGCAACACTGAAGCCATTTAGTATCTCAATAATCTTACGTGCCTTTGCTGCCTGTCTTCCTCCACATGCAGTCCCTGTCCTGATCTCTATATAAATACAAGCATTACATGGTTTCATTTTGAGACTTGCCTTTCTGGCCTGAGCTACTTATTTTCCTTCTTAAACATGATAAAACCAGAATGGATATCAAGAACCAGGAAACTCTAACATACCAAACCAGTCATATAAAGATATTGTCTCTGACTCTTTACCTTCTCAGATAAAATTGTAGCACAGCCATTTTTCTTAGAGCTCTTAATGAAGAACAGGGTATTTAGCTTGATTTTTTCCTTTTCATGAAGGACCATGGATAAAAATATTATTTCCCCAGTTTTTTTCTGCTTCCCAAGGAGCTGGAACAGCTGTTGGGTTCAGAGGGTGCATTTCATGAAGGAAAACTGCCCTGAACAGAGCTCTGCTCTGCTCAGTCTATTCAGATTTCAGAGATGTAGAATAATTTCCAAGGATTTCAGCAGATAAAATCAGACAAGCCAGTCTCAGCTCTGTGTACTCAGGCTGAGCGTGTGCTTTTCTATACCTTCAAAGAAGTCATCCACTCCTCCCCATAATTTTGCTTAAAAAGGACAAACATTCATTTTCTGATTCAGTAGAAAAGAAGTAAATCTGATTCTTGACTTTAGAATGCCAATGTAAATTTGGGGTTAGAATGCCATCATTTCACCAGTTTGTAACTTTGCTCAAAGTCTGAGCAGATGGCAAAGACTTTCCATCAGGAAACTGCCACCCAAAGCCACCAGCCTGCCATGACTATTCTATCCTGTTCTGTCCACAGGAATAACACAAATTTATGCTGGGAATGTTGCAAGACTAAAAACAATTTGACTAAAAACAATTTTCATGTGTAAAATCAGGACTGTATTTTCCTAGTAAAAAGCTGAGTACCTGCTACCTGGACTAGTCCATTGTTAGTTAAATAAAACACAAAAGTAGGCACAACAGACTGCAATTCACCATAACCAAGAGATGGTGAGATCTTCCAGATCCACCCTGCAGTGTACTCTGCTCATCCAAAGCGTGATGGGCCCAGTATTCTCAAACTGAAACTCTGCTCATCAGCAGAAACTGAAGGCATCAGGCATGCTCCTAATAAGAGACTTGAAAATTTATTGTGAGGTTTGTAATCAGAGACTCAAACCCAAAGATTTTCAAAAACACAGAAAACAAAATAGCCCTATATTTTCAAAAAGGTTCCACTGTGTATTATTCCAAAAGCTCATCAACTTTCATAGAATTTATGACTCAGAAGACTCAGTTTGCCCATTTTTCTTATTTCCTTCAGACACAGGAGGTATGTTTACAAGACTGTAAATTCAAAAACCTCTTCATTTGTGACTGTAGTTGTCAATAGCCCTTGATCAGGCCTCACTATTCCGTGAGTTTCATTTACTCGAAATTTGGCAACTACACCATTTTCCTGACAATTTTTAAGAATATAAATTTATTTAATTTCTGGGGCAGGAGAGCCAGTGATAGTGGTACATGCTTGTTTGATTGGTTTAGTTATTCTGGGTGCAAGAGTCTCCCATTTTTTTCTCAATAACGTATATAATGCAATACATTTCGTTTCCAAGATAGAACAAAATAAACTGTGAGCCAAGAGTTTGGCTAAGAAAAGGAACTTCTGGGTATAAGCTAAAGGTTGTTGAATTGCATTAAATTCTATGCAATTGTGCAAAAACAGAGAATTCTCTTACTGAAGAAAACCTACCATAAGCCACAGGTATGCCCACTTACTTTGCTATTCTAATATTGTTGGGAAGTCCATTTGATTGCTGTTTATTTTGCTTTGTGACACACTAAACCACAGACACCACTACAACTGTGATGTTTACATGCAAATATAAGGAGCCTTGTAGGGTGCCTAATGGAAAACCTTTCTTTAACCCAGGACACGGACTTGGGGCCAGCAAGCAGGAGCACTCTCAGCACACTGCAGGACACCGTGTGCCCAGATTGTCTCACATCAAACTGTCACAGAGGGAGCAAGCAGAGGGGAAAGGAAATAGCAGCAGGTTTGTAGTGTCAGTTCTTCCCAGTGACCCACTCTAGAGTAAATTGTAAAGTTTTGGACATTAAAACAAACATTGCTGGACCGCCATTAGTTTTTGAAAGATTGCATTTTACAAGGCATCTTTTTTTTACTGTGTGAGGTTTGCTGTGCCTTTCAAATACCATAGAGGCTACTACAAGTGCAAAAATTATGTGCTTTCTACTATTTGTAAAATTGAAACAGAAAATATTGACACTTTTTTTTTTTAATGTAAACTGCCACCAGAACAGGCTACTTCCATTTTGCAGTTCTGCTACTGGTGGACATGGGTCTTGAATAACATGTTATTCTCCTCTTGTTAATTTCTTGGTGTTAAATTTTATTCCATGAAGCCAGTTGGGTTTTTAATGCGTATCACAAAAAACTATGGCCTACTTAAAATAAAAAAAAAATCTTTTAGAAGCATTTAGAAGGTAAATAACTAAGTAGTAGCACACATCTTTCAAGTGCTTTAGCTTTGATTCCTACTTGTTTAAGGCTCTTTTAAAACAGCAATTCTGTCCTTTGTACAAGTTAACGTTATTTGTTTAAAGATTACTTTCCTTCCAAAAAGTACAACTTACCAACTCAGACACAGATTTTTTTCTGTAGCACTGACCATAAGTGACAATCTTGCAGAAGCAACAGTAGGATTCCCCTTCCCCTCCATTTGTTCCCCATAACTTCTGGCCACTGCACATTATACAACACATTATTTATTCAGTCTGCTTCTACCACACCAAGTGGGAGAAGCTGCATTGCTATCAAAGTGGGAAAGCTGACTCTAGTGTACTTCACGCTGTTCTGTTTGGAAGATCTAAACTTTGTACAAATTTAATCTTTTCAGTTGACCCCCGCTGGCGGAGTGGATGGTGTTAACCCATCACAGCAGAGAAAACACCTGCCCACATCCTGCTCAGAAGACAGAAAGACAAATGGCAGCTCCCTGAGCTACTTACCCACGCCACTCTTGTCTGTCCTGTGCCATCTTGCCATGGCACGTGAAGGGAGCGGCTCGCAGGGATGCCCACCGAGGAGCACAGGCTCTGGGGTGCCGAGCTGGGGGGTGACCAAGGCAGGCCCCGGAAGCGCCGTGGCTCCCCAGCCCCGGGACGAGCAGGCGGTGCAAGGGCTCTGTGAAATCTGCTGCCTCTCCGAGCTTCCTTCCTCTTTTCTCAACTCGAGATACCGTGCCTGTGTCGTGGGGGAGGGGAATCCCAGCCTGGGTGTTTCTTTTGCACCGTGTCAGTTGTGAACACAGAAGCACAAAAGGACCAAACCCACACCAGGACTGTGTGGCACCACTCCTGGGCTTCAGGTTGGCTCAGTGACCATCTCTGACCATGGCTTAGGTCAGTGCAGGAAACCAAACCAGCACCAGGCTGGAAAGGTTTGACTTCAGAGGATGCTACGTCTTAAAAACTCTGCTCTTCTAATCTGCCCTCAAACTTGGATTTGTGCTTTTGATGTCACCTCTCCAAAAAGAAGTGAAGACAAAGCCACATTTCAAAACACACCCATTCTTTTAAATGTCTATCATTTTATGTTTGGAGGAAGAAGCAGGAGACTCTCTCTCTTCTCTAAACAAAGCAGTACTTTCTTAAAGACTTATTGTCAGTACAAAACTTCCAGAAGTAATTTTTAGTGTATTTCCAGCCTGTGCTTGCACACAGCTGCTGGGGAGCCAGCCTGGGTGAGGACATCTTGGATGTGCAAAGGACCAAGCCAAGTCTTTTGGAACGTGGATTAAGGACAAGATACTGAATCAAAGGCAGTATGTCACCTCAAAGCACAAAGTCGGTGCTTTACTCATAGTTTAGACTTAAAAAACCTCAAAGAAATCCTTGCAAGATTTACTGTTTGTTTGATCTTCTGCTTAGTACAACAGATGCAGCTGACAGTCCTGTCCTCTGGATATTCCACTGCAGCTTAGCAATCATTGTTTATCCAAACTGTTTAACACTGCTGTGCTACATCCATCTCCTGATTTTTGATAACAATCTCCTCTGGTTTTGATAACACATGACATTTTATTTCTTGATTTTAACTAGCAATCATGTGGAGCACAGACTGCCAGCCTCTCTCCTTGTATGTGGACTTCTGATATATATTTTTGCAGGAAAATCACTTTAACCTTTGCCACAGATTTCCTTGAATTGGTCTAATCTTAACCATACTAGCTTAGAAAACAATTTAGCTCTTTTCTCTCCCCTAAAATAACATTGAAAGTCATGTTATCTTTACTAAAGTGGGCTAAATTCCCAGCAGCTCCCATTATTTCCATTTTCAGAAAACAAGCTTAATCTAAAAGTTCTTAATCTTTTCTGACCCTGGAAACAGATTTTGAGACTGAACTATTTAATCTTTCAATTTACTCTGGGTTTTGAGCAGTAACTTCCTAACCAGTGGTAATTATCTTCCTCACCCCTCCCAGTCCCTGTTGCAGCAAATCCCCTCTTCC
Organism: Taeniopygia guttata; assembly: GCF_048771995.1. Taxonomy (NCBI): domain Eukaryota; kingdom Metazoa; phylum Chordata; class Aves; order Passeriformes; family Estrildidae; genus Taeniopygia; species Taeniopygia guttata. Next base: position 14,412,994 of record NC_133038.1, on the reverse strand, counting down.
CATTCACTACTTGGCCTAAAGGTTGCCTTGTTTTTATTTTCTTGTTCTACCTTGCTCTTCCTTATTGTGCTCCCCTGTAAAGCAACAGCCCAGAAGAAAAAACTGCTTCTTTCTAGGACTCATTTACAAACCTGCTTCTCCATGGATGTCTAATACACCTAGCTAATACTATTTTCTTCCGAAAGTAAATGATCTAAAATAGAGAAATTTCACCTACAAACTGGTATCCAATTTGCAACACTTCTCTGATGGCCTGATGTGGTTCTGCAGAGCACAGCACAAGAAAGGGACAGAGCTCACATCCCCTCTTGTACCCTCTGGACTCACCCAAAAGCCAACTCGAGGGCCAAAACTCCCACAGGAATTGCTGCCTCCCACTGCCATCCCCTTCCCCTCTCCAGCTCTCAGCCCTGCACAGCTGCTGGAGCTTCCTCCTGGCAGATTTTCATGCTGATGTTTTTGCATCCCCTCTGCCACTTCATCTCACACAGCTCCCACCCTGTCTGGCTGGCTCTGAAAAATTCCTGCCTCTAACTCCTAATGAATGGATGGGGGAACCAAATCCTTCTTTAGTTGCCAGAAGGAAATGTCAGAGCAAAGCACACACAGTAACCCCAAAAATCCTGTTCTTACAGTAGAGAACAAACCCCAGCTCAGTTCTAAGGAATTAAGGTGGGCAATAGTTACACCCTTTGTCCATGGAGGTTTTTATTCCAAGTTGGTTTATTTGTGCTGTTACTTCCACATTGATATTCCACAGAAAACAGCAGGCAGAGTCATCACCCTCACATAGCTCACCATTTCTTCCTTCAATCTTTTTCAGGACAGAATGTTTTTTAAGGAAAATAGAAAATTCCTTGTTTCCCTGAAAGATGAAACTCTGTAGAGGAAGCTCACAAGAAAAACTTACCTTTTGTGGGCTGGGGACAAGCAGAAGAGAGACAGTTCTTGCTTCCTTTGATACTGTTATCAGTTCCAGAAAACAAGACCTTGTAAGATGATGAGTAGCTAACTACCCATTTTTTAGCTAAGCTAATTTCCATTATAAAGAATTTGAGCAGAACACAGAAGTTCAATTTAACTCTATTTTATGCCAAGATCTGTGAGCACAGTTGCAGAAAAGCAACTGATGAGACAAACCAGAACCAAATAAGAAAATACAGCAAGAACTCTCATGTAAAGTACCTCAACTGTGTTCCAGCACACCCAAAGCCTGGAGCCCAGACACATTCCCCCACCTGCACTCCTGCAGGAGGATGTGTAAACACAAACCCACTGCATAAGATGGTAAAGGCTGCACACTCCCAAGTGGACTCCAGCAGCAGAGACTGTAAAGCAGCCCCTGGGGTTAATTAGATAATCCTAATCAGCTTCATTTGTTTGTTGAAATGGCATCCCAGTTCTGTTTGTCACGTAAATTAACTAGTTGTTTCAACCTAGAAATAACTTTAGAAATGCCACATGCCCAGTAGCTCAACATAACATTAACTATAACATAAAACAACACACAATTAATTAATTAATTGTCTTAATAGAGAATCTACAGCTCAGTACTGCCATTTAAACACATTATCCAATGTCAGCTTACCAAAGGTTTTCCTCTAAGTAGAGCAATCACATACCTCAGTTGTTCTAGGCTATTTGTGTCTCACAGTAGTGACAGTAAACAAATGTAACTTTCATCATTTTCATAATAAAGGATTTGTTTCTAACATTTTGTAGCATAAAAAAAAGGATTTCTTTAACATAACAATTTAAGTTCACATGACAAAGTCAAGAAGAGCAAGAACTATTTCATGGCTATACATTTGCTGTCAGTAAAACCTTAGTAAAAGTTAACAATAATATATTCTCAGTTTATGTAGCTTCATTAACAACAGACTGAAAAACTCAGCTACATACACATTACATCAGTGAAGTGACAAAATCTGATTCTGTGACACATAAATTTCTGATTATTTTGTCCAACAGAAGTAGCAGCCACTGAGCTGTGCCTAAGCAGAACTGTGCAGAAATGCTCCGATAATGAGATGGAGCTCCCTGGAAAGGGAGAAGATGTGGTCATTTATGGTGACATTCCCACCTTTTTAGTCACTTTTGCTGTGATCAGAATTCAGTTTTTTTTGAGGTAAGTGACTGGTGAGCTAAAGTCACCAGAATTAACAAAATCCCAGGCACCACTTCAGACCTGGCAGAACTGTAAACAAACCGGGGGGTTGCAAGATTGCTCCCCAATGTATTCTTTTCCATGATGGATTTTTAAAAAAGTCTTAAAGAACTTTCACCTTAATTACTGAGTCTTTTACTTAGAAACTGGCTAATCCATTCACCAGAGGGAGCTCAAACTGTATTATCATGACTCAAATGGAGTAATCCAACTTCTATACAAATACCTAGCAGAAACGGTCTCCTCAAAATTTTTCTGCACGAACTTCAGGGAGTTACAGAATTGTCTCCTAAAAACAGGACACACAGCACCTGCATTATACTTTCTTAACATTTATTGAGAGGTTTTTTTTTTTACAAGATGTTCTACAAAAGACATCACCTTTATTTAAAAAATTGATACATGTGTCTTTTCAAATACAATACAGACTACATTTTCTAAAGAAAGAAATAAACCTTTATTTTAATTAATAGTACAAATACAAGAATCCAAAGAATTTCAAACACTGACCAACAAAACACATGGAGTGATTCACATGCACTTTTGCAAACATGCCAGCCTGAAAGTTGAAAATTAACACTTTAGGAGGAAAAATATTAAGAATTCTGAATCTGTAAACTGGAAGAAATTTAGGAGCACATCACTTACTTGAGTTCTCCATCAGCCCTGTCTAGTCTGTCTTACCATGTAATAAAACCTCTGTTAGCCAGAACTTCTCCTCCACAACAGCCCTGTGCTTCAAATAAAGAGCAATGAATGAGTTCAGAGGATTTGCCAAGAGTGGAGAACAGGCCACGCCTCAGGTCAAGTGCAGGGAACAGGAGAGGTGCCCTCAGGGAAGCATCAAAAGTGCAGTTCTGCCAGGCAATCACACCCTTCACAACAGCAGGCAGATCAATATTCAAGTGAGCAACCTGATGTGAGACGGAGTTCACTCAGCAGCTCCTGCTGCAGCAGGACCCCAAACTGTCCAGGTTCCCTGCAGAAGTGACTTACTGCTGAGCACACTGAGTTTCAGAACTTGCCTTAGAAGATACATACAATGTGGAATGTTTTTTCTTCTGTGTTTTCTTCCCTGTTGAGATTTTTGTTTCTCTCTTATCCTCTTCTGTAGTTTCAAATCTGGATTCAGCTGTTAACCTATAGGCAAAGCAACCATTCTAAATATATATTTAGTTAATATAAACCAGGACTAAAATAAGAATTTAGGCAAAATCAACAAGACCATCCATATACAGAGACAGAGCAAGCACAGTTTAAGAAGAAAATGAGACTAAACCAAAGCATTTTCGTATCAGTCCTAATCACATTCCATCACTTTAAAGCCTCCTCCCACACCTCAGCTGCTGAAATGTTTGGTAAGGAAGGTTATTGAGTATGTGAAGTGGCCGAGATCAGCCTTCAGAAATACCAGTGACAGTCATGCACAGAAAGGAGATCCAGTCCCCAAAAGCACAACTCCAGGTGAAAAGTCTGAGCAACATCACACAAATGGGATGAAATGAAGCTTCTTGCTTCTACACCACCAAAAACCTACCCTTAAAATATGCTCCCTTCAACCTCGTTCTACATTACTATGGCCTTCAGCTTAGTGCTTGAATAGCTTCAGCTGGGGGAAGATTTATTTTCAGGCTTTAAACAATATCATTTGGCTACTGACAAGTTTTAATTCTGCTATGAATGGGAATGGGGATAAAACTGTCTCATTGCTGTTAAAAAGAAAATTCTGAAATTAAAACATCAGATTGTGCTCAGATGCCTAAATCTTGTTTTTAATTTAATGAATATGCAAACATGCTATTAGAACAATTGATGAATAGTGATATTTTACCCAACCAAATTACCCACAGTCCATTGACTGTTACACATGATTATTTTCACAAAGAAAGAGTTACGAAAAATTAAACATCACTTTATATAACAACCCAAACTCTACACTCGTTTATCAGCACACATATTAAAGCAATTCTCTGGTGATCTTTTGGATTTTTAGTGGTCTCAGGAGCCCCCAGTGAGCCACCCACACCATGCACAGCTGCTTTCGGTGATGTTCTTCCCAACACAAATAGCTGCTACACAGAGACTTATTTGCAATACAGAAAGGCACAGCTGAACTGGAGGACTATGAAAGGAGCTGTAACAACAAATTTGGGGAAATTCAGCTACAGATTCAGACTGCTGTCCAAGTATGATGCATTGCAGGCCTTGTGCATGTTATTCCCTATAAGCACTGTCTCAACTGGCTGAAGAAAACCAGGCTGTGCTGTGCACCTCTGCTAGACCAGGGTTTGCTCCACCATGTGCTTTGCATTAAACCCTGTAACTCTGCAGTCCATGGTCACCTTCACTTTGAGTTGGCCAAATCCTTATGTAGTTACAGCTAGAAGGAATTATTCGGGGAAGAAAAGCATTTCAACAGAGAAATGTTTATTTCTCTTGACCACTTAGTTGGCCAAACAAAAGATATCACTGCAGATAACCTTTGCATTGTCAGTAACCATTGAGAAATAATAATCACCACCTGAATATTTGAATCTGTAGTCTCAACACTCATAACCTGATCAGTGCCACCACCTAACGAGCTACTGCAGTGCTGGCTGTAGCCCCCTGGAAGGACACAGAGGTGCCCTGCACACAGAGGTGTTGGCTGAGATTATCCAGCTGTACCTGCTTAAATCTCCTCATCAAGGAAGTCTCTTCACACAAGGGAGTTTGTCACCTCCACAAGCACACTCAGATCTCTTCTGACCACTTCCTCATCACCTCCTGGGCTGAGATGACAAATTCAAACCCCACTCTCTAGAAACAAAGTTTGCAGCCCTTTCACAGCTAAAATGGTTCTGTTCTCCCACAGTTCCTGGGCCGATGTCAGAGCTCCACTAATTACTGCACAAAAACTATTCCTGGCACAAAACCAATCCCCAGAGACCACAACAGCCTTTTCAGCTGCAGCATCACATTTTAGTTAGCACAAGGTGAAACACTGACAACTATCCACCCTTATTTTTTCCTCCCACAAACTTGTCCTTTCCAGGTCCCCACTCCTGATCAATTTGCCAGTATTTTCCATGCCCAAGGTTCAGCCACATCCATCACAGAACAGTCCAGAGATTCTTTCAGTGTTTAGAAATTCAGCTTGTCAAAGGTTCGGACTTTAACATGACTTCCTATTTTATAGCACATCATAGCAGAAGAGGGGTAAGTAAATCTTTAATGTTAGCTTAGTATCATGACCTGGGGTTTTAGTAGCTCATTAACACAATCAGAAACAAAGAATTTTCTACCTGGATTTGCCTTTTATAGACTCATAGTATCACCAAAAAAAGCTTAACAGTTTATATGGAGGTTTGTGGAGCTTAATGGTGTTTGTGGTTTTTATTTTTCAAATATTTTTAATCTTTTGTTCCTTATTTGAACCAACAGCAATGGGTACAAGATTAGAAGCCTCCCTCTGAACTATGGTTTCATCTTCCTCTTCCACTTTTCCTACTCTCTTTGCTTTCCAGCATCAACTCCATAAATAATTTCCACTCCTCACCCCCTCTCCAGTAGGTTTCCCGCTTCAGTTCCCATAAACTATTTCCAACAGTTTCCCGTAAGCAGACATTATATCTTCTTTTCCCAAAGCAATATAAAGAAGTTAAACATTTCATATCAGGTTACATTCTGCCTGTTCCTTTATGTGTAGAGGACATTATCAAAACCCAACACCATCACTAAATTATTCCAATCTTTCCTCTCCACTTTCATCCACATCTGACCTTCCTGATCTTCCCTCCTCACTAACAATCCCACATTTTAACACAGCTGCTAAAACTGCTGTTTCTGCCATATTCTCTCCACAGTTTAAGAAGACTGCAGTATTTGGCTACTTTAAATCTGTTTATTACATCCATGCACTCTTAAGGAATTGATCTAAGAGCCAAAGTATCAACCCAATTACCCTGACAGCCATTAACTTTGGCTATTTCTTCCAGCAGCTATTAGCAAGTTGCAAGCCCTAAACCTCTGGAGCAGCCTAGACTTGTTTCTACCCCTAAACACTCGAATATGTGTTTACAAAGAGTATAAAGAGAATACAAAAGGCAATAGTTGAAAAAGTAGAAAATCAAAGTCAGCATTGTTTTTACCAGGATGGAAAAGCTGGACATAATGACTGTTCTCAGTTACTTTATCATCTAGCAAAAGGTAACTTCAATTCTCAGTTCAGGGAAAAAATTTCATCTTAATTTGGCAGTTGTGTTTCCAGCTATTGTGCATCCAGACCATGCATTTCACTTGTCTGAGAACACAGACAGCTAATTAATTCTCTATTATCTTATACAATGAAAGTTAACACAATTCAGGTGAAGAATTACTTGAATAATTTTTAGGCTTTTAGCTAAATCTGCAAGTGGCTGGGGGCTGAAATTGGGCATGAAACTGGAGCGTGATTCCAGCTGCCTTTATTACCTTGATTTGCAACGCAGCCGTGTGGCAGTTTTGAGGGTACCAAGAACACAAAGTTTCTGATGCTGGAGCAAACCAAGTGAGCTGTCATGCTACCTGCACACCTTAAATGTCTTCAAGCAATGGGAAAGTTATTTCAGAGACTGTTTCAAGAGTCTTTTTTATTAGTCAGTGTTTGAGTCCTTCTAAAAGGTAGCGAGAGGTTGAGTGTGGGCGGCCGGAGCTGAGGAATGACACTGCATGCAAGACTGAGGAAATAGATAAAGCAGTGGAGAGCACAGTTCATGCAGCGAAAGAAAAGAGATGCAGGTCTGTGCTGACTGCCTGGAGCAGAGACAGAAGCTGACACTGACCTGGGGACAGCTGGAGCCGAGGAATTGTTTCCACTTATGCTATTCAAAGTAAAGGTGACGTGATTCTCATCTTGAATTTTAACTCTTTTTCTTTCAGGTTCAACAATGTTCCGTATTGCCTGGAGAGCTGTATGTAGTGGGGATGGTTGGATAGGCTGTCCTTTTGGAGAAGCATCACTTTGCTCAAGGTTCTTGGCAGTCATCTTTTTCCCTTCCTTACTTGGCAATTGAGTGAGAGCAGTTTCTTTCACTGGAGTATTTTTGCTGTCAAAGTATTCACACGTCGCATTCGCTGGAATTCTCTCCCTCTTCTTTTTAATTTTAGAACCTTTAAGTAATTCTGAAGGAAAAAATGGAATATACTTTTTGTACAAAAAAAGCTGGAGATTACTTGTCCCCTAACATGTTAATAATAAAAGTAAGAATATTTCACATGACTAAAGAGCTTGGAATAATTCTTAATAGACAATTTATAACTTAACCCTTAAATAATGTTTCTTCATATAATCTGACCATCCCAACAGAAGTTAGCTGATATTTGAAAGAGACAAATATCTTTCTTCTAATCCACTGTCTTTTCACTAAGGCTTTAAATTAAATGCTCTGAACTGCAGGCTGCTGAGATAAGCTTCCACAAGTAACATTTTAAAGTTAAATCCTTTGGGTGTGGACAGAAACAACTTCCCTATCTGATTCGTCCATGGAATCCCAGAATTGTTTGGGTTGGAAGGGACATGAAAGCACATCTCATTCCACCCCCTGCCATGGGCAGGGATGCCTTCCACTAGACTAGGGTGCTCCAAGCCCCATCCAACCTGGCCTTGGACACCTCCAGGGACGGGGCAGCCACAGCTGCTCTGGGCCAGGGCCTCACCACCCTTACAGGGAAGTTTCATGCTAGTATCTCATATAAACTTGCTCTCAGTTTAAATAGAATCCTCTTCCTCCACAGCTCCCTTGCTTTGTCCATACTCAGGTATCAGCTGTTTGTCAGGTGGGTCTCTCTAGCCAAAATTTAATCCATATTAACTTGAGCTACTAAACTGTTTTCCTGTAAATGCTTTGCACCTTATTCCAAAGCTCCCATCAGCTGCCTACACCTGGAGAGCCAAGACTTCTCATCACCAAACACATTGCTGCTATTATGGGAAACACCTGAGATTTGATCCCACTCACTTGAGCCTGGTTATCTACCTGTGCTCTATAAAGTCCCTGAACACTGCCATTTTTAACTGTCAAAATGCATTCCTTAGTCTCCTCCAGTCAGTGTTCACATATTCAAGTGTGTTGAGCAAGGCAGGGCTTTTCTACTTCAGCTCAGCAGATTTTGGATCAGGTTATTTCAGAAAATCAGCTATTTAAGTATTAAATTCTGGAACTAAACCAATGTCTTCATGTTTAATGTCATTCCATTTCTAAAGAAAAAATTATATTTTCCCAGATAGAAAAGAAGTATTTACCTTCAGGTTCATATTTCATTTTCAGCTCATCCAGCATAACCCGCAGGTTCATATTCTCACTCTGACAAGCTTGCAAATGCCTCTCATTTGTGAAGAGCTTCCTTTCAAATTCCAGGACCCTTTGGCTCTCATACAGAGCTTTCATTCTCTGCAGGGATAGCTCATTTTTCAGTGCTTCAGTTTCCTTGCTGGGATGTGAGGAAAATTATAAAATCAGTCACACTTGAATTTGTTTGGCTTTTTCTCTTTTAGTAAAGCAACAACTGAGCACTCAACTTCACCTTAAACTGGTATTTATACATTAGTAGGAAAAATCAAGCTTTTTTGTCCTATGAAACATTTTAAGTGTCATTATCTTACTTTTTATAAGAGAAATAAACATACACAGCCTAAAGACTAAGACTTTTCATAGAGATTTCTTACATATTAACTTAGAATTGATTCAAGATCTCAATTTCCCTGTATTAGGAGTATTAACAACATTTCTGGAATAAACCAATAATCCTAAACAGTATTTCTCCTGTTATCTTTTAAAATAAAAATGAAACTACAAAAAAAACAAACTCTCAGTCCTATAATGAAGTCAGGTTGGTTCCACAGCATTAGAAAATACAACAGGGACAAAACCCATCTGCACATGCAGTCAGTGCATACAAACAGTAATAAAAAAGGGAGGATAAAAACAAGTACCTAGAAGATAACCCTGGCACAACCAGGGCTTCAGGCTGGAAGCACTTACTTTGAGTTGTCAAGTTTAATTTGCAGTAAATCTGCATAGTACCCATTTTCAGAATCGCTTCCTTTCGCACCATTAGCAGGTCTGGACTCCTCCATATTCTCATATAAACTCTGATAAAGAACAGGTGTCAGCTTGTCAAGCAGTGACCTTTCAGAAGCACATTAGCTTAGCTCTTAGGAGAAATTTTCTATGCATTGTGATGGTGAAACCTCATCATAGAGGGATTTAAAGACAAGATAAAACTCAGCTGCTTCTGAGTACGTTCTCATTTGTTACAAATGTCAAATAGCACTAATATTGACAGCTCTCTCTCTCATCCACTGAAAAAAGGAAAAAAGAGTTAACTCCAGAAGGTTTGCAAGCAGCACTGCAGAACACTTGCTTTTTACTTGAAAACACAGAGTATTTAGTTAAGGCACAGGGAATTTTTCTCAGCATTTATTTCTAGGCTTCAGCAGCTGGACCCCAGAGGAATACCAGCCATTCTAATCAACAGTCAAAATCTCAAAATGAATTACATATTTCAGATGGGGAAGTTGGTTCATAGTAAAGATGTTATAAATGCAGCATCATGTGACTCTGGGGTTTTTATTTGGGTTTTTTTTTCTTGAACAAGCAGTACCCAAATTTAATCCTGCCCCAGAGACCTCCCAGGCTTCTGTCAGTCACTGCCTGTAGACACTTTTGGTGGTTATTGGAACCAATCATTCAATTTCCCAACACTACTCATTTATGGTCTAGAGACAAATTATGTACAGATCAAGCTTAAACATGACAAAACTGGTAAAACAATCACACTGCCTCAATTATTACTAAAATGGGTTAAGCCTGGCTTCACCAGGTTATTGGGTTAAATACAGAATACAAGAGGCTATCCTGGAAAGCAGAGTCCTACCACACAAGTAAATACACCCCAGTTTGCATTCCAAAGCTCTGATAAGAAAGGGCCAAACAAGTCTAGAAACATGCAAGAATTAAGAAAGGCTCCAGTTTTTCATTCTGGAAACACACAAACATCAGCAGTATTACACTGATGTATATAAAAATCCTCATGTGTTTCTCACTTTTCAAAATACTGACAAGATGTTTTCAAGGTGCATAAGAGGACTGAAAAAACTGCTTTACAAGGAAAATTAAGCAATCAGTTTTGCTAGAAAAGAGCATGATTTAGCTGCAAAGTTAAGACACATCAAGAAAATAAATATCCAGGAGATTCAATAGAGCTGAGACACCAAAGGCTAAAGCCTAAGCACACACAGTAAAAGTGCCAAATGACTACACCTTCCCAGAGAAAAATTGGATGCCACAGCTCAGTGAGTTTTGACCAAGTAACTGAATTTAAATGCTAGAAGTAACTATAAACCATATGAAGGTGCTTCATACAGGACACAAAATTGTTTCTTTAACCCAGGTGTTGGGTAAGGTATAATTTTCTGCTTCTCTGCACTTGAGGAGTGTAATATTCTCCAGCTGGAAAATACAATTCAGGTCAAAAAGATATGAGTCAGCTTTTCAATCCCTTTTCAAACCCCAGCATGGACTTCACATAGTTTTTATGTTTTAGCTTCCAATTACAATTTTCTACTTAATTAAAAACCACATACCTTAAATTTTTCTAGCTGCCTCACTTTCATAAGAAGATCTTCTATTTCACCATTCTTTTGCTCTAACATGGACTGTAAACGTTCCAGCTGATCAAATTCTGCCTGGGAGCCTTTCAGCTGCAGCAGTGTAGCCATTTGCAGCTGGAAAAGAGGAAAAACCTATTTACAACAAGTACTGGGATTAATGACTGAAAATCCCAGCCTTTTACACAAAACTGTTTGGGCACTCAAGCCTTGTCATTTTAAACCTGAATATAGAAGAGCACTGGATGCTTGAACTCAGCCTTTGTGACATAATCCCAGCAATTATCACCACCAAGGCATGAGGACAGCTGAGATCTCAGTGAGCAGTGCAGTCCTGAGGTGTCCCCCTCATCTCTGTACTGGCTGAGGAGCACATAAACACCCTGCCAAGGACACACACAACATTACACATCCAGACCATCAGCACCAAGCCAGACAAAAGCCAGTCTCAGTCCAGGCTGATTTGCACCTTGAGAACTCACTTAGGAAATTCCACAAGCTTAACCCCTCATTTTTGAAGTTCTGTTTTCAAATGTAACACCACCATGTTTGCCTTCTGCAATATCAACCCAAGAATTTCAGCTTTTTCTGCTTCTCCAATGGAATACATCCTTTCAGGCAAAAGAACACCCCCTGTCATTATAAAGTAGCAGTTATAAAAATCTGACATTTACAGCAATATTTCTGTTGGTGTTATTAATATTGAAGTACAAGGGTCTTAATACATTCAGTTACAGGTGATACATGAGACATTTAAACAAGAAACAGAATAAATTAAAGACTTCATAAGGTGTTAGTGACAACTGAGGCATTTTTATCAGTCTAGTCAGTATGGATAAGGTAACACTGGGAGAAATCACAGGGAAAGGATCAAGTGAAAAATTAGATTAGAGGGAAAGTGAGAAGAGCATTTACCCTGTAGAATCTCTTATGTCAGGTAAAGGGTATTGATGATTCTGTGCACAAATTAGAGCTATTGAAAAATTCAATCATCTCCTCAGAGCTTCCACAGGATGTAAAAGGGGCAAAATTGTAAACTCCACCTCACTGGCTGACTAAAACTATCCTCACAGCTGCCAAGCACAGACACCCCAACCTTTTTCTCTTTCCTCTTAAAAGCCCTCTTGTTAATTGTCAGAATTGCAACTTTCAGCTGATCTGCATAACAAGGAACTTAAAGAAACTGGAAAGGATGCTCTGGACTAGGAAAAATATACTGGAGGTGGAAAAGCTTTCCCAGGAGTGCTGTGTACATTCTGCTCAGGAGTCAGATCCTCAGGATTAACCAGTAATTACCACAAAGTGAGATTCTTCAACTAAAGATGCAACAGCAGTTACCTTTCCTGTGGGGTAAGCAGCTTTGAGTGGAGATATCAGCTAAACTCAGATTGAGCTTTAACTGGCAGCATCTCAGTGCAGCACAACACAGAGAGGACGCTAACATGGATCTGAGACAGCAGCTTAAGCAAAACAGCTTTTCTAATAAACTACCCATCTCCAATACTATCAGAAAAAATTTAGAAAGAATTCTAACTAAAAGCATTAAGTACTAGTACAGGGATACCAATTTGCCTCTATTTTTGGTACTTTTGGCATTAGGTATGTTTCTTACACCATTCAATCAGTATAACTGACTTACTCCATATCACAGAGAATATTTCCAAAAGAACTGATCCTACCCAATGACTTTCCTCACTCAAATCTTTGCTGTATCAGTATGGTTTTTCTTCTCCTTTAAGACCATTGTTTGAACTCTTTTCAACCTACTCCACAAAATCTAGGTAAAAAAAACCTTCAGTGCAACTCATGGATGTTTAAGCACTCTCCTCAAACTGTATGTCCAAGTAGTTAATCAAAATGAAACTATCCACTTTAGCACTGGAAAAATCACGAGACCAACATGAAAACAGTTGGCAGCTCTGCAGCATCCCATTGACTTTGTCCTGTAAATCAGCTTCTGCTAACTAGTCCTCAACAACATTAACCAACAGGCTCCCATCCTGTAGCAGTGGAGTTTAACTTAAAGAATTATGAAAGTTATGACTTATTCTTATACCAAAAACAGGGAAAAGCAAGAAAAAAAAATATGGACAAAGACAGTAAAGCAACACAGAGGTAGAAGAACCCAAACCCCTACAATGTGATGGAGGTAAAAGCTTATCTTTTTCTTTACGCTCATTCCTGACAACCACAGTTAATGTACAAATACCTGATTCATGCAGTACAGGAATTAGACAAGAAAAGGAAAAACAATTACCAAGACAAACTGAATGCTAGTTTGACTGACAGGAGTTGTGTTTTACTTTTATCCATTAAACAGCTATTGCCAAAGTGAGCAAACATGGTGCCTTCACTGTAAGGTGGATGCTGTTGGACCATAAGAGTCAAATAGCACAACACCATCTCACTTGTTTTTTCTCCCATTTCCCTCCCTCCAGGCTACTTCACCGTATTTTAAAGATAACAAATCCCCTGGCCTTATCAGCCCCAAGGACACCCTGGAGTATTACAGGAATCATCCTACCTTCATTTTTTGCAATTGTTCTCTACTGAATGCATGCTGTTTTTGTAGGGACTGATATTTTACTTTCACACTGATCAGCTGTCGTTCCATTTCTGCCCTACGGTCCTCCACCTACAGAACATTGTGAACAATTATTACTGTGAAATCACAACACTTGCTGTCACTGGGATAAGTTTGATAAGGACATTCTGCCTAGCAATCTGCAAACACTGCTTTTCCAGCAACAGTACTTGAAAATACAGGCTACTGTCTTTGCTCTCTGATAGAAGTGAAGAGAAGCCCAACCAGTGAAATGCAACAGATTTTTCTTGTGTTCTTCTGATATCAAAATAAAGTAACATTTCACATGCTTCAGTGCTGTTGTACAATAGTTTTGTCCACTGGCAACAGAACAGTTTAAAATAATCTGAACTGTTTCCCAAGTTCACCCATCCCCTGGATGCTACATGAAACATAATGCTCCCTATGCATTTAGCTCTTACTCAAAAGCCAATTCCAAAACCCTCCCAAAAAGCTCAAACATCCAGACATTTTCAAGAAGGCAGCTTTTATCAACAACTGTTAATATTTCACATGCTGTCTTCTACATTAAAGATGGATTTATCAGTGGAAAACAAAATCAAGAGCTGCAGACAGAGCCATCATGAACCCTCAGTCACAACTTTTGACTTGACAGTCAGATAACTTGAAGTGATTCCATTAAATTTACTAACTCCTTATCTTCAGAGAGAGCATGAAATGCTTTTCCACATGTCAGATCAACACTGAAGTCATATTTGAGGAATAAAGATACATGCTGGCCAGATCACGTGCAGATACTCCCATATTTTCAGTACAATATAAGAAAGAAAACTGAAAATACTTCTCAGGCATCTGTTGCATAGTTGTACCTCAGCAAAGAGAGAATTGCCTTTACTTGTAGGGTCCAAAGATTGCTGCACTGCATGATCCAGCTGAACCTGAAGCTCCTGATTAGCCTCACGAGCTTTCTAGATTAAAGCAAAGAGGATATTGGTCATTTAAGCATCTGATGTACTGCATACACAAATTTAATCAGATAGCTTTAACTCTTTTTAATTTGCTATACTTTAGCAGAGATTATATTGTACTGAAGTCCTTCACTGTATATACAGTTCTAGTAACTAAGAGACAAATTAATTTCATTTCACTAAAACACTTAATATCCCACTTGTTCTTGAGGACAAGAGCACAACTAAAAGCCTTTAAGGGTAAGCTTTGATGTTTGCCAATTGGACTCATGATATTCAGATCACTCTCCCAGCTGTGTTCATCAGTGACAAATGCTCTACTTCCCAGTTCAAGACTCTCCGAGGCATTCAGCCGGAACTTGAAACAAAAAGAATTCTGCCAGTGACCTGTGAGAAGGTCCCCAAGAGGCAAAAGAGTGCCACACAAAGGCTCTCCTTTCACAGCTGCCACAAAGCAAGGCCAACAGAGTTTTTACCATCAGGCAACACCAGACATGACCAACCACAGTCATTCTCTTCCCCCTCTCTCTCACAACTCCTAAAACTCCTCCTTCACCAAAAATCTGGCAACACACCTTGTGCAGTTTGGGGTTTATCTACCACTGTGAAGTAAAATTAAAAGAATACCTCTAATGCATTGCAGTAAAAGACAACTTCTTTTTCCCTCTCTTCCTTCTCCCCCTGCAGCCGCTCCAGCTGGTTACATAAGTTACTGTTCACAAGCTCTAACTGCTCTTTACTGCACTGCAGCTCACTCAGCTTTTCTTCATCGTTGGCCTAAACAAAAAACAAGCATGAAATGAAAAATATTTAAAACAATTGGAAGACAAGCAGGCCTAAGTAAGCCAAAGACATTTGTTGGTATTAATTAGCTTTAATACAAAATATTATCTTGAAGATGAGAGGTTATTAAAGCCTAGCTATTACAGCTGTTACTTTTTGCTGTGCACATTGAATAAAAGCCAATCCTAACATGGCACTGCAGACAGCACACCTAAAAATGAAACAAGCAAACAGGCAGAATTTCATCTTCAACTAGGCTACACTGCAAACTCAGTGCTATTCACACACCTTCTGGCTCTGGAGTTCAGTGAGCTCTATCTGCAGGTTGAGCATTTCTGAAGACATGGTCTCATGGACACGCTCAGACATCATGTGCAGTTCTTCTGATTTGGCAGCAATTATTTCCTTCTGATGCTCCACTTTTTGTCTCAGTTGTTTCTCTGAGAGTCGGGTTTCATCCAGTTCTGCTTTCAGGTTCTCCAACTTAAAAACAGTTCATAACTAACTAGTATCATTTCATGGTGAATTCTTGAAAAGCACAATACTTCTGACTGCTCCAATTACAGAAAATATCTTGGAAACACAAGAGTATCTTTTAAAAATAAGCATTGAAATTCATGTAATTCATAAGTAACTAAACAGATTTTTTAAAAAGCAAACAAGCTACAACACATTGTAACTATTTATTATCTCTTTTGG
This sequence comes from Taeniopygia guttata, assembly GCF_048771995.1. NCBI lineage: Eukaryota > Metazoa > Chordata > Aves > Passeriformes > Estrildidae > Taeniopygia > Taeniopygia guttata. The sequence continues at coordinate 14,397,203 of NC_133038.1, read as the reverse complement.
TAGTTACGAGTGCAATTATAAGTTAAGCAAATAGTATCTAAAATGTTATTAACAACCTTTTAGCTACAGATTAGTTATCAAACCTTGTTTTTAAGGTTACTGATTTCTTGTCCATAGGCTCTGTCAAGCTGTTCTTTCTGCTTATCCAGCTGCACATTTTGCTGCTGCTTAAGGGAATCACATTCAAAATTCAAACTTTCCAACATTCGATTCTTGAGTTCAATTTCTCTCTGAAGTGTGTATTTCTCTTGTTCAAATTTCTGAAAGAAATGACACACTAATAAATCTAGATGTAATTGTACACTGTTTCCTATGCATTTATGAAAAAGCACAGGCTCAAAATCAAGATACTTGTAGCTCATTTAGTCTTTTGTTTGGAGTGCCAATTAGAGAGTTGCAATATCTGTGTTTTAAAAAAAATAAAAATAACTGCTCTAAAATGTTATTATTAAATGTTGTGTTTATAATTTGATTGTGAAATAGTCTCTTCTTCATGGAAACTCTGTATTCCTTTGCACCCAACATGAAAGGTGTGGGTATCTTTTCTGCAAGTGTCATAAATTTAGCCAGAGTTTAAGTCCTTTCTATCGCTACAGAACCCAATTATGTTAAAAATTACTACAGTCCATCAAGCAGAACAGCTGAGTTTAATAGTTTTTTTAAGACAGCTAAATTGTCTGTTTCATAATAAATCCCCATCAACTCTTCCAAACTGAAGAGTAATTTTTTAAACAGCTTCTATCTCTACTTGATTGCATGTTTGCTAATTACAAAGGGTGGCTTCATTTTACTCCTCCATTCAGCCAGCAATTAAAGAAAATAAAAAGAGAATCTTGAAAGCAAGAAAATTAATAAGGAAGCCAAATCAATCTAAACATGTGGATTTTTTTTTCCCGTTTCAAAATAACCTAACTCTTGAGACACAAAACAGAACTCAATAAAAAACTGAAAAGCTGTCAGGTATCAAAGTGACCTCTGTGGCCTAGATACAAGCTTATCAAGGACAGGCTTAGCTCTCAAACACCTAGGGCAGGAGTTTTAACACAAAGATAAAGACTGGCCATAGGACAGGTGTGGGAGTGCACTGCTTGGCCAGAGCCAAGAACAACAAAATCCCAGCAAGAACCTGTCTGCACACTGGTGCAGAAGAGCACACAGAGCTTTGAGAGGCTTTTGTGCCTGCTGGTAGAACCCACACTTGTGCTCACAGCACTGCCTTGAATTACTTGCCTCAACCAGCACAGAGTAGAGCCAGAGAGATTCAAAAGCCACGAATCTCTTGGGTAAGAACAGCTGCCACACAAAATGTTATTCTACTGTATGAAGGCCCACAATTCTTACTCTCCACCCCTGGAATCCAAGTTACCAGCCAGGCTCAGAAGGTGGCTCCAGCCTCTCACACAGGATTACAACCTAAGGGAGCAGCCTGACAGCTCAGTACCTGCCCTCTGTGCTGGGCAGCAGGAAAGGATGATCCTGCCCTGGCTTCCTTGGAACTTGTGCCTTCAGCTGCCTCTCACACAAAACTTACTAATAGTGAACTGACTAGAATAAAATATTCTGTCCATTCAGAACAGCAGGGTGCTACAGCCCTCCAGCTGCTACAAATCAAACCTTTCAGCTCTATCCCAGGAGAAGGGATAAATGCACAGCCAGAAAGAGACTAAATGAAGATGCATAATTTATCTGAAACACAAGCTGGCAGAACACAAAGATGACCCCCAAAGCCTTTATGAAAAGTGGAAGAGATTTGCCCAACTGAAATTTTCTTGAACAATTACTACAAAGAAAACTGGTCAGCTAAATAATACCTCTACAATTCAGCACTCCTTTTTCTGAGCTTCAAAAAAATGTGCTAAAAAGTTCAGAACCCCTGGGTATTTGGAAAATGTGAAAACTTCACTAGAGAAGAAATCAATTTCACAGTCTTGCTGGTAACATTCTTTGCACAGCTTTTAAGTGATATAAAGCTGCCTGGGAGAGCATACACAAATGGCTTGCTAAACAGAGGACAAACATGCTCTGAAACAAATTTACTTTAGCATTTAGCACTCATTTACATTAAAGTCAATTAGCCCTACATGATACTGAACACTTGATGCATAATTAGCTATGAAACTCTCTCCTAGTTAGATACAATTATGCTCAATGTCTTATAGCTGAGAAAAAAGCCCTCTCTACAACTACTCAGAGGTTTATTAAAATTAATCTAGATGCTAGAAGGCATGTAAAACACCTGTGCCTTTCAGAAAACAGTAAAAATAAAATTAAGTTCTGGTTTTGAGCTTTGAGAAGAAAAGGCAGTCGTCACCTCAGTTTTCTCAGTCAATTCACAGCGTGTTTGATCCAGCTGATTTTGAACCTCATTGTGGGACTCCAGTAAATGCAAACCATATTGTGCTGCCTTTCTTCGCTCGTTCTCTGCTTCCTTGAGTTGCTGTTTAAGACTTAAAATGGTCTCTGCCTCCATTTTTCTTTCTTTTTCTATTCAACGCTGCAAAAAAATATTTAAAAAATATACTGCAATAAATATATTTTACAGATAAGAGTAGTTAGCAGAAAGAAGTTACTGGATTTCTTTTCTTAACCAGTATAGAACAATATATTTTTGCATTAATACAAGACAAAAAAAAGCTCACAAGCAGATCTGTGAACAGTAAAATAACAGTTATTTCTTCATAAACTTGGTTACTGCCTTATTTTTGATTATGTCTAATGTGCACCAAAAGCACTCCTGTGCACCCAGCCTGGCTTCTTCATACATCACAGCCAGAGTTAATTTAGGATAGAGCTCTCTTGCCAAGTACAAGACAGTTAAATAACCTTAGAAAAACACTCCTGTGCACTTGGCTGACACTATTTTCCCTGTATTATAAACCAGGCCCCACTAAGTCCAGCATTTCTTGTGTACACAAATAACACTTAAGACTGGCGTAGGCAGCTGCCTTAGCAGGACAGTGTACTCCTAATAACATTATGTGGCATAGAGAAACAGATAAAAGGCAAGAAAGGGAAGAGTCAAAAATAGAAGCCCTGTTAAAATATATAGAGTTTAACACAGGGATTTGCATTTATTTAAGTGCTTCATGGAGTCTTTCAAAACTTAGTTTACTTGTTTGTAAACAATCACCTCCTTCATCCTTTCTATCTGCAGAGTATAACGGAAGTCAAGGTGCATTTTGCAAAAAAGGTAGTAGAAGTAAATCCAACAAAGCAAATATTTAAAAAAATAAAAATCAAGTCAAATTAACACCATAAGCTTGTATGACTGCTTGATCCCAAATCTGCTAAATCAGCCTGCTGCAAAAAGATCCTACTAAGACAGAAAATGCTAAGTAACTCGGGCTTCTGAACAACATATGCCAAGAGTTTTCTAAGAAAGTAGGAAATAACAGCAAGTGAAAAAAACACAAAAAAATTTTGCAATAGATTTTTCAAAATCAGGGCCCATAACTTTTACATAATTTCAGAGTAAGTAATGTAATAAATGTATTGAAGACCTGACTCTTGCTTTTTGTTCTAACAGAAGCAATTTATTTGTTGCCATTTCTCACTGGCACATACATCATTCTTATGAATGTTTTCATATTCATCCTACATTTCTTTTTTTTTTCTAACCCAGCTTTTCCTACTAGAAAATAATTTAATTAACATGCAGAAGTAACTGTACTCATATTGTGCCAATTCCTGTCCAAGGCACAAGACAGCAATGATAACATTCTGATTTTTGAATTTCCTCCTCACTTGTTGCTATCCAGGTTTAACACATATAAAGAAACTTTGTCCAGCCAGGCTTTGAAACCTCAGTTTTCACCTCTAATCACTGTAATGCCTGAAATACTAGTTTTGTACTTATACTGAAATAAGCCAGTGAAACACAGGAATTTTGCATACCAATAGCTGAGAATCACCAATATTATACTAATACAGGGACATCACATAGAAATTAATAATTAAGTGCTTAAGGCAAGGTGTAGCAATACAAGAACATAGGCAACAATTACTGGCATGCATTTCCATTAGTAAAGAGGATAAATGAATCATTGTTCACTTACATAAACAGAACTTGATAAATAGCTTTATTTTCTGATCAGACAAGAGTATAGAAGCAACACAGTCATTTGGCAGCTCCTATTACTAACTTAAATGAACAACATGTTTAAACTCACCTCCAGAAGCCCACTGAAGTATCTCTTGACCTTATTCTTCCACTCCACCTTTAAAAGAAAAAAAAAAAGCAACAGTTGTCTAGGCTGGATGAGTCTGAGCTGCCAGCACAGCACAGCCCTTCAGAGCAGTCCCTCTTCAAAACAGGCTTAACCCTGCTGGCTGCCTCATGAACATGCAGATCACAAGCTAAACCCCCACATAAATGCAAATCTTATTCAAATCTCAGTTAGGCAGCTGTCAGACAGTTTAGAAACAGTCAGAGCAGGCAATGCTGCCAAAGGATGGATGCTCTGTAATTGGCCTCTGGGGCAAGTAAACAGGCTACAGCCAGGGTCATCTTCTTCTGGTACGCTTGTAGTTTTTAAGAGCTTTTTGAGGGGATTTTTGTCCCACTCTTTCTTAATTCTTCAATTTCTTTTGCAGTTCCCTTCTAGTTTCACATACAATAAATTTGAGCTGCTAATAAATTATTTACTAGACAACAGAAAATATGGGTTTTCTCTTAATTTTACAGTTGAAGTATGGAGGAAAAGAGAAATAGCTTTCCTGTTCACACATTCCTGCTGACTATTAGGGAAAATAGCAAGTATGCCTTTTGGAGCACAGCCAGCCTCAATTTTTCCTCGTCAGTTCTGGATGAACCAAACAAGTCCAAGTAGTTTTGTTCAAGAAGCTGTACACTGAAATAATTGCCAGCAATTTCATATTATACATGAGGCTAAGTAAATTGCTCTGAAAATAACGTTTTAAGATCAATTGAATGGCTAGCAAAGCGAGTAGGCAGGAGGGAGGAAATAACAGACTTCAGTCTTCATTTATTCTACTGAGTTACAAGAGTTACTCACTTTTGGCTAAATATTTTCACACATTTAATGGGCGATTCTATGCTGAGAGCTGCACACCTCGATTATTCAACCATTCAAAGTCTCCTTAATTAAAGTAACAGGGCAGGAGATAAAAGGCAGTGTCCTGGCAGGCCAACTTTCTTCTCCCACTCTAGCACAGCTCTTCTGGTTAAACTCCTATTCCCCAGGGCCACTAGTAACAGCTGCCTGTGCTCTGATCCTGTCAGAAGCACGCGTGCATTTTTCTCATTAGGAGCACAATTACCAGGGTGCTTTTTCTCCCTCAGCCCAGGCACTCCCACGACCATTCCAGCCAGTTACTTACACAAGTCCGTATCTGCACCCACCACGCTGCACGCTCAGGCTGAAAGATTTCCGGAGCTGATCACCTTCCACCAACAGGCTCCTGGGAGGGTCGGTACCACAGAGAACAACAAATATCACAGCACAGCCTCACCGCTCAGCCAGCACAGAGCCCGGCAGGCTGTGCCAGCGCTGTGTGTCACCAGCGCCATGTCCCGCTGTCCCCTCCTGCCGGGCCCGACCCGCTGCCGAACGGCTCTGACCCCACACCCGCTACGGCCCAAACGGGCCGTGGGGCAGCAAACGGCCCCACCCGCTGCAGAGAACGGCGGGGGGACAGCAGAAACCCTCGGAGCAAGCCCCGCACGGAGCCAGCCCCGCACGGAGCCAGCCCCGCTCCCCCTCGCTGCCCGCTCCCCGCACCCGCCGTTGCGGCCGTTCAAACCGGGCTCCGGGGCGCCGCCCAAGTCTCGCGAGATCGGCCCCGCCCCGCCTCCCGCGCGGGGCGGGCCATGAGGGGCCCCGTGAGGGCGGATGGAGCTCGCGGGGAGCCCTCAGCGCTGCCGCCGGGACGGGGTTTTTAAAATTTTAAACGTTTAATAACAATAAAGTGGTTATAAAAATAATAATACAATTAGAGTAATAAAGTTTAGGGTTACGACAATTACAAGACAATAAAATGCAAATTATGGACGTCTGGATGCTCTTGGACACTAAGTTACGAAAAGTATGTCTTGTGAACGAAGGAATCACCCTTAAACCAACACACTTGTTGCATATTCATATGTCCTTTATGGTTATGCACACATTCTATTTAAAACAAGAAATTCTGTCTGTTGTATGTCAACTGTTTCCTTTAATCCCCATGGCGTTTTCGAGTCTGAACAAGGGTTGAAGAAATTAGTTTCTTCTAAGGAGCCATAAATTCCTCTCCTTTGGAAGATTTAGGTGTTCCTCGAAGTGAGTATCTCATTCCTAGAAAAAAAACTCCCCCCCCACATACATAGTATCTATTTTAACATTATGTTGGAACCTAAAACTATATTTAACACACTACTTAAGAGAATTAATAGAGCATAACTTTCTAACATTTTTTTTTCCACAAAAGAAAACCTTAGTAATTTGTACCTTTTAAGCAGTTATTAAACTTTTGATCTGTTCTGCAAGATTAATATATTTTTGTACTTACTGTTCTACTTGATGTGACATCCCTAACAAAAGCCACTGCACATAAACATGTGATGGCAGATTCTCCCTTTAGTGAAACATCAAATAATGCAAGGTTAAATTCAAGCAACAGACTGTAAGTGGATGCAAGGATAACATGGATGCAAGGATAACAATCCTATTTGGAGCAACTGAAACAAAAATAGATGTCCTAAGAAAAAAAGGGACTTGGAAATTAAGCAGTCTAAAATGTGACAGAGGGAGCCAATAAAACACTACTACTATCAAAAATGATGCTACTTCTACTTTCCTATCAAAATTGGAGTCTAGCTTTTATCAATAGAAATGGGATTCAAAATTAAATGCAAAATGGTCTAGACAGGAAAGAATACCAAGTGGATTAAAATAGGGACAGGAAATGAGACAATCCTGTTCTAATCCTGATTCTGCTGCATTCACTGTGTGATTAACCACTCCAAATACCCACAGCTAAACCCCCTTGTTTTAAAATAAGGATAACGGTGACTTAATTAACCAAGCCATATAACTGCACTGACAGGGAGTGAGTACATCTCAGAAAAAATAAAATACTTTGTAAATTCTAAGTATTAGCATGGTTACTTCACTCTCATAGCCTGCTAAATTCTAAGAGTTAAAATAGCTGCTGCTTCCCCCTTTGGTTCCATAGTCATCTATGATACCTAGTGTTTAATACACGAACTATTTCCGCAAACTCCATAATATTTTCCTCAGCTTAGAATTTCCATTTATGCTTTAAAGCAGAGTTAGGAACTTAGATGCAAAGTAGCTAATTTGTTATTTAAATAATCCATTATCCCCAGACCTGTTCTCTTCCCCTTGCTGAAATGGCAATCACTAGGACAGTTTTACAGACCATATCCACAACATGTGAACAGAGAATTCAGGCATGGGTTGCTAACAAGCTGTTAGTAATTTGTCAGGTGGAGTGACCAGCTTGCCAGAGTGCTGCAGGACTGTTCCTTGGTGTTACAATATCCAGTTCTGACACACACCAGGATTCCTTAGCTTTGAAGCTGGATTTCCCTTTAGGAGGCTGTAAGAACATTGAATGACAAGGTTGTTATGTCCAGTGATTGTGGTAAATATGACTTTATGGAAACAAATACTTTAGTCCTACTTATCCATGACAAGACTGTCACTTTTCACATTTCTTTGCAGCTTCAGTTATATTTAGTCCCTAGCTTGCTACTGTAACCATAAATTTACTCTTAGGAACTTTTCCCCTGCTTCTGACCTCAACAACAACCACTGCCCTTTAGAGATTCTACAAATACAGTAGCTAGTGAAGTGTGGATGTTTCCTAAGTGTGGAGTTTTTATACTTTAGTTTATTGACATTTTGCATCAGAACTCTTAATTAAACCTGTGCACTGCTGCCCCTGCATAAAATGGAAATCCATATTCTGTGAGTCTTCTCTACCAGCAGGCAAGAATTCCACATAAGTAAAGGATTAATTGCAGTAAGTAAATGTGTTGGTGGGTTATTTTTTCCTCTGAGGAGGAGGCTTTTTGCTTTTATCTGGATAAAAAGTGATGACTTTAAAAAGCCCTCTTGGTCTTTCCCTGCTAATTGCTCAGGGTAACATATGAGCTGACAAATGTTGTACTGTGCCCGAGATGCCAAATTCCTCACCTGGTGAGAAGTGCTGATTACTGCCCCTCACTTTGGCACAACTGACCCAGGCTTCACCACAAGAAAAACTTACTAGAGCATTAGAGTGTGGTTTGTTTGTTTGTTATTTGTTTTTACATGTTCTTGCTCTTCATTATTTAAGAACACTTAAAGCTGCACAACTTAAAGCCATGTTGTGCAGCTTTGTGAAAACACAAGTTCAAGTCTATCCAGATTTTTCAGCAAGTGGATATGAAAATGTTCTGGGTTTTTTTGAGATGGAACACTTTCACCTTCCATTAAACAGAAACCAGAATATGAATATGTTTTAATTAATACCACGAATACCAAGAGCAGGAATACCAATAATACCCGAATTGTTCTGCAAGGAACTTGAGTAGCTCAGTAATTACAGCAACAGATTGAGGGCCATGACTGTTTCTAATCCTCTCTGAACTATTAGACACTGACCTCATCCAAATCACTCCATCTCACTATTTCAGTCATCTTAGCCAAACACATCTTTACTTAGCATTTTCCTGACCAGTCTGACCTTAAATAGCCTTCTGTGACCGCATGTGATCAGTGCAAAATCTGTCAAGTAGGTGTGGGAGTTACAAAAGCAAACTCTCAGTTTGGAACTTTCTTATTAAACCTTTCCATTACTTTTATTTAGATCGGTTGACAGGAGCCTCACAATGAGCTTCCTGGTTTATGTTATTGAGGAACCCACTTATGAAAATATACTTTCTTCAGCATGTAATATATTCTTAAAAGAAAGTGTAAAATTTGATGCATCTTTAATATTTTCCAAATACCCAGGGTCAAAGTCACAATTGCAAGATGTTGCTAAAACAAACAAAATAACAATGCAAGTTCTTCTGATAACCTCAGGGAATTGATTTTTTTGTTGGTTCGTATCTGGTAACTTGAGGGATCAGTCAATCCCAGAACAAGGTTGCCAAATCCACATGCAATAGAAGCCAGAGTGTAGGGTGACTCAAAGTTATTTTAACTTTTCTTTTAGCAGTATCTCAAAAAGGCACTTGAACTTCACACCCAGCATAAATGCAGCTATCCAATATTACCACAGCTGTCACTCAGAACCCACACTTCCTTTTTCCTTATATTTTGAGTTTCTTTGACACAAGCTCACATTCAATTTGTTGCACTGATAAGCAGCTAATTCAGCGTTTAAATGCTGCTCTCCTCTGGCAGCAACATCAAATGAATACATAAAAGCCACATTTTGTGACATAAAAATATTCACATAGTCACCATCGCTTTTAATTGCACAAGCATGAACTAACCCAAACAATTACCATTCTCTGAAACTGCAGTTTATGTGCGGGGTTTTTACGTGCCCGCTCATAGCGGAGCTCTCTAATGCAGTCACTTACACACCCGGAGCTGCCTTTGCCGCAGGTTTTTATTCCAGGTTTTTATTCCAGGTTTTTATTCCAGGTTTTTATTCCCGGCAATGCCGAGGCGCCGCGGGGCTGCCGCGGTCTGCAGCCCCACCTGGCGGCCGTCCCGCGCCATTGCGGCTCCCCCGGCCGGAGCCGAGCACGAGGAGCCCAAACCAGCAAACATTAACGGGAAAAATCCTCTCGTCAACTAATACAGCTTCCTTCAACTAATACAGCTTCCTTCGGAGCAAAGATATTGTTCAAATTAATTGGCATGGCTGCAATTCCCCCCCCTACCCCGCTAAACAGTCTGACAAAGGGATTGTCTTGAATTTTAATTGAATTAAATTTCATCCAGATCATCAGTTGCATTGGTGGCGATAATTTTAGCACAGTCACTCTGGATTTCTAATCAAATTGAGTAAAAAAGTTTAATCAGCTTTGCCAGCTGAAGGTCATTTGCTATTTCACCATCAATAGCTTTCACCTGGAGCTCGTTTCAGGCCTGCTATAAAAGAGCCTGACTTCCCTTAAAAATGTGATAGTTTAGGTGTGCTGTCCTGGTGGCTATGAAAAATAAGGTAACTTTTAAAAAAAATATTTCTTTTGTGAAAATCTGTGTTGTTTATTGGTGCAAGATGTTTGAAGCTACAGACTTTTTCTTGCTTTAGCTTTTCTTAAGCACCATTTTAAAATGTGGGATGGTCTAACTCTGTTGGAGTTTTTGTAAACCTCTATTCCATTGATTTTCTTTCTCTCTTATGTAACTTTAAAAATCCTACTTTTTGATATATGCATGCTTACAACAATAAAGAAAAATTCAAAACAAAAAGTGAATGTATTAAGTTAAAAGAACTGTAGTTCACTGCAAGAATATTCAACAGCTTAAGAAGTGTATTTTACTTTTGAGGTCAGCTTTTACTGGAAGACAGCATTATGAAATGCTTAAGTTAAGGTTATTTTAAGTTATCTGTATCTTATGTTGTTTATAACTCTGGTTTTATTAATTATGGGGTTTATATTCCTAGCTTAACTTAGACCCTCTAGAAACAGTTTTATATAGAAATGCATGAAAAATCATCAATTATGCTTCAGTGTCTGTTACTCTACAGAAACTAAAAGATTTAGTTGCTATCTTGTTTTTTTAAATGTTACTCTGTTGTGGAGACTATTAATTGTAAGTTGTGATAAGAGAGTAATGTATTGAATTGTAGTATTTTAGTGTTGTCTCTGTTCCAGAATTTCTGTTTTTAGACTGCTTTTAACAATAATTTTTTGTTTAGGCAAAACTCTTGATCTTTTCACCCCAAACCCTATCCTACTCCATCTCTCTTAAAGGGTGAACTTAAATTCTTTATTACCTAAACCTGGGGGATGCTTTCTTATTTTTGAGGCAGCTTGGCTCATGCTGCTTGGGGTAAGTAGTTCTGCTCTGACTGTAAAATGTCATGAGGCCACCTAAATCAGGTAGGAATTGATGCTTTAGAAGCTAGATGAGCTAAGAGTATCTGATATCTCTCAGATAAAGAAGTAGCAGATGTAGAGTTTGATGGTTTCAGGGATATTTCAGTCCTGTGGGCACCAGTTTTCTCTCCAGCTGCCTGCTTCCCTGCCAGTCTTCAACTGCATCTTCACCCACAGCACTGGCCATTTTCATTCTGGGACTGCTGGGCTGAAATGACCTGACCTGTTAAGTCTCATTACAAAGCAGATAGATTTTTCCAAAGCTTCTGGAAAGCGTTTGTTAAAAATCAAACAACCCTCCAGCCTTTTTGTAGTAGTTTGGATATTTTTTCCTTAGTGTAATTGTTTTCCCCTTATACTTACTTTTGAATTCAAAATAAAAGCAATGAAGTGAACATGATTGAGTAAAATGGGGCAATTTGGAGAGATGAAACAGAAGGGTCTAATCACTTAAATATGTTCCTTATTTTTTCTATTTGCTTAGCATAGTAAAACATTCCGACATTGAGAATCCCAGATTGATTTTCTATGTAATTATACTAATTAATAGATTTACTGGCAGATCAACAGCTTAGAGCCTAGCTTTAATTCTAAGCACAATTGCCTTTTATTTGGCTGTTAAATATTCATGCTGTATCTCAAAATATAAAACTATTTCATCTCAAGTGTAAGGTCTCACAGAATGCCTCAGTGAAGATGGCCTGGAACCATATTTACTGCTTTGTGTCTGTGATTTTGGTGCTTAATAATAGAATTGATCTGTTTCTACAGACAAATTGTGCTATTGGATGACCTAAAATATGTGCTCCAAAAATCTTCCCAGCCAAGGAGCTTACTGTGGTATTTGGTGAGAAGCAGTGTGTCAAACTTTGCAGAGTCTTGCTTTAGCCAAACTTGGCCTGAATAATCTATTCAGACTTGGTTAGATTCACCTGAAGCTTTTAGGTTTAAAAGTACCTCGTGAGCAAACTATTATCTCTCTATACCAATCCTGCTAGGATATTGAGTTGCACACATATTCTTGTTTAAGTCTTAACTTGGGTAAACTAAAACATGCCAGTGTGAATTTGAGCAAATTCTCATAGAACATCTCAGCAGCAATGGCTTGTAGATATTTCCTTAAATTAAGGAGAAATGTGAATGGTTCTAAGCACTAAAACACTCTTCTTCAAATATTGCTTCTAAGGATTGACTCAGAATTAGGAGAGCAGCAAAATAACCACGTTGTTCAGCACTTGGGGCTGATTTTGAGTGGACTGAGCCTACCCCATTTTAGAATGGCTTAAGATAAATTGCTGGGGTGCTACTTTCTGCTAGTTAATTCAGTGTGAAGGGAAGCAGCTCTTGCTAGATTCTTGCTAATGATGAGTAAGGTGAAAGAGTAGTTCAAGCATAAATGAGTGTAGTGGAAAAATGAAGTGACAATGTAGGCATTTACCTGGGTTCTTCCATACTCCTTAGAAATGATGGTGTACTCTGGATAGTTGGGCAATAATGTTGTCAAAAGGTTATTTTCGACTTTATTTTATTGCATTCTTATTGCTTTTGTTATACTTTTCTTTTGGGTAGTACCAAATTTAAAAACCCCACATTTTTATGTGTTTTGAAGCTATTTGTTGAACTTCTTAATAGTCTTGGCAAACCCTAAATGTGGTAAGAGTCCTGTAATAGGCACTGCAGCCTTTCTCACCTGGTCAAAACAGAGCACTGAAGGTGCCTTTCCAAGGGTAACTAAAAGCAGCACAGTGAAAAGCTTTTGGCTATTAGAGCAAATAGCCAATACAGATCAGTAGCAGCAATTAGTATTCCCACACTAAATATGCATCTAAACCCTGAACTACAGATTAGGATGCTTATGCATGTCTTCATTAAATAATTGTTTATTCATGATCGTAGCAATGAGAACACAGTTAACTTCTGTCAGGCATTTGAGGTTGAATTCTCTTTATATTTTAATTGTTAACAGATTTTTTCACACTGATTATATCAAAGAGTAGTAATATTAAAATTACAATAAGCCTTTTTTTTTCCCTTGTGGTATGCAGAATGCCTTTGTAGTCTCAGGATCTGTTTTAAATTGTGTGTGCTGATTTGAGCAGCTGGGATCTGGCATTTGTGTAAATTATCATGTTTAGATGAGTAATAGGAGTTCAGAAATACTTCTGAGAGGGGCAATTTTAAAGTACATTGTTGATTTAAGTAGCCAACCATGGGATGACACTGTCCTTATCCAAGTGACAAGGTCAGATTTTCTTTGATACTGTGATAAATGTTGGCAATAACTGATCTTGACTTCTCGTAGACATGGCTTCATATTGGAAGGGGTTATGAAAAAGGATTAAGGTGAATAACAGCAGGCAGGGTATTTTCACTGGTAAAATAGCAGAGACCTGCTCTATGATCTGATGTGTCCAATGCAGGGAACTTGGGTAGGAGAGAGCAGGATGGATTCCTACAGGAAGGCTGCCTGCTGGGCTGGGCCTTGCCTGTCCCCATTTCTTATGAGTAATCTAAAATTAGAATACAAGTTCCACTGGGCTTCAGTGTCTCATCAAAACTTTTTATTGTTAGCATGGATTTTTATATCTGCTGATTATGAGATTTACATTAATAATATTTAGTCATTATAGTTGTAGTCCCTTCTAATACCTTGGTATTTGTTGGTTTTGGGGAATTGTTTAGATTAGGTATTTCTAATGTAGGTGTGTGCTTTGCCTTTAGACTTAATTTATTGTATTTTATTATTCAGGGCTGAGAGGGGGTAAGACTGTTCTGCCTGTCTAGCTCTGCACTAACCAGTTTTCAGTAACTTCAGAGGGAAATTCTTCTAATAAAGATTTTCATAGAGACTTATGTGAATAAAATTCAGTTATGTTTCTTTTCAAAAAGACATGAGTTTAAAAAAAATCCTATTAGTTCATACAAAAAAATTGCTAGCTGAATTCTTACTGCAGTTTAAATGCTGCTGAAATCATGAAGAAAGCATTGAATGTACCATTTTTTGCTCCACAGTACATCATCTGTCCAAGATGGTGAGACAGGTGTGCTTTCCCCAAGTAACTGCAGTTCAGTGTGGCTTGGACCTCAGGCTGAAGGCTGTGTTTGTCTCTTGTGCTGTGAGAATGTTTTCCCTTTCTGCTATGAAAATATGGCAGGGTGGATGAGAAGTGTTACTTTTCTTGTATCAATTCAATTGTATATTTAATTTCTCAGTCAACTTTCGATCATGCTGCAACTGAAGGGTTTGGCTGTTGGTGTTGGCTCTTTCCTGTTCCTTTCTGGTTGCCCCTTCAATAATTTTAGTGAGAAATTTCTGTAGCTCCTCAGTGACTTAATTTACCACTAACCATGATTAGCTTTAATCATGATACAGGGTGTTCTGTGTAACTGGAACAATTCCTTGCTGATTGAATGACTGATTATTAAGATAATGGGGTTTTTTTATCACATTTTTCTAAGCTTTACTTCACTGATATATCATTTCCCACAAGTCATTTAATCAAGTCTAAGTCACAATACTGGGCAGATAGTGTTTTTTCATAGTAAATTATATACCACATAAAGTTATTGGACATTTTTCCCTTGCATTTTATATTCTAATGATGTTTTAAGTGAATTCAGGCTTCAACAATAGCAGCTCAGAGATTTTGAGAGTTCTGATATGTAAATATTTTATGTGAGCTGAGTAATGCTTTGTTTCGTGTTCAGAGTTCACATGTGTAATCAGACAATAGCTTATCTGCTATTGACTTGTTCCAAAATCTATTCACAGTCTAATCTGATCTTTTCTGATCTGCCTTGGAGTTGCAAGAGTATATGGAAAAGAGGAGGGAGAAGAAAGAAAAAGTACCTCTTGTATAATAACACAAACAATTGCTACTTTTGCTGTTGTCTTGCAAAGAGTGTTGGATAGTAAAGCTGACTTTGACAGGAATTAAAGCCTTTCTGTTGCCTTGAGGTCTGTTGAGTGATGTAAAGTATTATTTTTTATTTGTATAATTAATTAGAAGGCAAGGTTATCAAAATTGAAGGTGTAAAACTTTAATCTTTACAGAGAGCTGGGCCTTTAGTATCCATATCTTGTGAACTTTAACTGCAGCTGGTTTTTTTTAGAGATTTGCTTGATCCTAAAGTGTTGTTTCATGAAGTATCATAGCCTTGTGACAAAAGTTAGACAAAAATGGGTTTTATTTGGCATTACCACAAAGGCTCTTCCCAAAAGTTGTTATTATACAAAAAGTACAGGGTACTTCTGATATTGGGATTTCATTGGTGTGTGAGGGTGCTTCCAAGAGGTACATCTAAAAAAGACTTATTTGTACCAAGCAGTGACAGCTGCTGGAATTGGGAATTTAAGTCTCCATTGCTTCTTTGGCTTTCTGTGGCAGTAAATGCTGTGCTGTGCACTGGCTTTAAAAGTAAAAACTAATTAAACCCTGATGTAAAAGAAGAGTCATCAATTGCCAGGTTTAGGGGAAGAGATGATTCATTTGGCTGCTTCCAGTGCCTAGCCTGGAAGCTGCTCATCAGAAAACTCCCATCACTTCTTGGGGGGAAAGTGTGCAAATCCTGTAATTAATTACAGCAGACACTCATTACCTAATGTCTTCTGCTGAGGCTGGTTTTTACACACTTAGCAAATTTTAACATTAAGATTTTAACTCTTGAGGAGTAGATTGTGTACAGTTGACAAGATGAATTTGCTTAAGCAATTCACTCTGTAGACATTGTGATCTTGGAGTATTGCAATGCCTTATCTAGGTAGATGCTGTTCCCTTTTTAGCTTTGACTACAAGATTTTCAAAACTTGCATCTGAGTATTAAAGCCCTTTTGGAAATTCTATGCATTTCCATCTAAATCTCTGCTCTGCTCTTCCAGTTTACTATTTGAAACATATTGATACTTATTATCTGCAAGAAATTTGGGGGCTGAAGGAACAGACACACCCATGAAGGTTCTTTATACTGAAATTTCTAACAGAAGAATTTGGTCTAGGGATTTATTTATTATTTCAGATGCTTTTGCACTAGACTTGGAGTTATATCTCCCTGCTATTGCCATAATTCTGGAAGATGGACAGGTTAATCTGAGCTTTCTGAATTCAACATATCTGATCTATATGAATATTAAATGGTAATTTACTGTCTTGTGCTTACTCTTAATTCAGTGTATTCTTATGGTTTCAAGGTTTTCTACTGCTGCTCATAAGCTGGACAGGTAATGAAAAGTATAATTAGACTTTAAAAATCAGAAATTTTTCAGTGCAAAATATGAAACTTTAAAAAATTAAAATCTATGAACATTGTGTTGTATATATGAAGTTAGCAAAGATTTTAGCTCTAGTTCAGTATATTAGAAACCCAAACTAGAAAAATTACTCTGCTTAGAGCTGGCTTGAATTGTGGGAGATGGATGCCTCTGGAAATGCAGTGATCAGATCTGTGCTCTGCTGAGCATTTCTTTGTTTCCTGTAGTGAGGATAGGATACATCTACACTTCCACTGGAATACTTCCATGAAGTTGGTATTGGGTAGATTATTCTCACTTCTGTCTTCCTGTACTGCACAAGTACACTATCAACCAGAAGAAGAACAGATTATCTTGCTCTTAGATAGTACTTAGGCCCTACCTTTAATTTAACAGCTGCCCAGATCTTAGGTCATGTATAAAAAGTAATTTTTTTCCTTTAATTTTTAGCAGAAGCAGTTTTGGCAGTTGCTTCCCAGTTTGAGGAAGCAAGCCCAAATGAAGGCTTTTCCTTAGGCAAACTTTTCATGTGCTGGGTGCAGCAGGAAGACTGATCCCCTGAGTCAGTTGTTTACCACAAGTTTTCCTTTATGGGAGAGCACTTGTGCTGACTCCTTACGCACCTTTGTAATGATAGCTACTTATTCCTGCTTTTCCTCCAGGGGAGTAGGATGAAATGAGCTATAGTTTTAGGCAGAAAACTGGCAAAAGTTTATGCAATTAATGCTCCTTCCAACAGAATATGAATTAGAATGAATTGGAACACATTGGGTTTAATCTTCTTGGCTGACATCTTCAAACAAATGAAGTGTTTGAGACAGTTACATGTCGAGCACCTGCCTCTCCTCAGGACACATGAAGATCTCAGCCTTTAGTACAGTCACATCCTGATGGAAGATGGTTGCCAGACAATTGCTTGTTTGCTGATTTTTAAATTTTTTTTAGCCCATTAAGTGCAGCTAATATCCAGCACAGGACTGGTGTTGTCTCTTAGAGCTGCCTCCTCCTCTGTCTCTGCATGTAGTCATCTTGCTTCTGGATTTGCAGGTGAGTAAAGCATGTTAAAAAGTACAAAACAGAGAGCAGCTGTATTTTAGCTTCATTAGAAACATGTTTTTTTTTCCTTGAGGATAGAAGAGCAGAAGGACCTGAAAGGTATTTAATATAGCAGACTTGTCAGGGAAAGGCATTCAGATGATTAACAATTAGATTATAGTGGAGAATGAATGAGAGGAGAATTCATATTTAACTTACCATTCATCATTTGGTATGCTTTTTTAGGTACAGAAACTGTCTCTGAAACAGTCCTCAAAAGACAGCTGTTTGGAATAATGAAGATATACTTTTTTGTAGGCATTTGGGACATGACTTGGTGTTGATTCTTTATGTTCTTTTTCTGCCTGTCAGGGCTGGGATTGAAAGTGCTTGAGATGGTATTTTGTGTTTGGACTCAGATGTTTATTCTTATCTATATCACAGTCTTACAAGCTGTGAGTTCTACAGCATTTCACTAACAAGCTACAAAATGGCTCTGTATCTATCTGTAAAAGTTATCTTAAGGAAAAACTATCCAATTAAGGAGTGCCATCTAAATTATTTTTACTTATAATCCAATAACTAATCACTCATGTCCTGCAATGTGGACTTTTCTGTCCAATTACAAAATGCCACCCAAACCTGTGAAGAAGGACCAGCCACCACCCTAAAACCTCCATCTTAGCCTTGTATATAATTACTATATTCTAAAACTGTAAACCCTAAGTTTTCTACCATGTGATATCACATGCTTCTATTTAAACTCCACACCCATAATCCTAGTGCTATCATTCAATTTTGGAATAGCCTCAGGTCAAATGTAGTGTCTCTTTGAGGGTCTGTGCCTTTCAACACAGAAAGTCAAAAATTCTCAGCATCCAGGGCCCCAACAACTTGGAATAAATAAAATGTATGTGTAAGTCTGGATTAACTTTAGCACCAAGTTGGGAAATACTGTGCTAACACTGAGCATATAGTCTGTATTAGCAAACCTACTTTGTTGCTGTGTGTTTTTGTTGATACCTTTAGTAGCTTGTTGCTGTGTGTTTTTACTGCAGCATTTTGTGTTACCAAAAGTTAATGGGTAGCTGTGCTTATGAACAGACTGAAGATCTCTTCAGTAATGTTGCTGGAATCCTCATGATGTTTATATTTATGCAATTCTGAAGTATTAGGGATCAGTTTATCCTGACAGTCTGTCCACTCCAGTTTTCAGTACAGTACTTTGTTGAATGCATGTACTAAAGGTGGGAAATGAAACTTCTGCTTTTCAAGAACTATTAAATTAAGGATGCTGAATGGAAGCTGGGGTTGTATCCCAGTCTGTTTGGAGGAACTTGTACATACAGTTGTATATACAGGTTGTATTCTGTCTGTTTGGAGGGTTCACTCAGTACCAGTGATGTTTTCAATGCCTTTCACTAGTAAAGTGCATGGGTTTGCCAGTCAACATGGACATAACCACCAGCTGAAGCAGCAGCTCAGCTGTCTCCTGCCTCAGACTGCTTGTTTATTCTGCAGGAAGGGATGTGGCTCTAGTTACTAAACATGGAAGTAAAACACCTGTGGAAATTGATCTTTTGATCAAGCATTGACATAGCTCATCCAAAAAACCCCCCAACTTATTTTTCAATATTAAGTATGCAAACAGAGCTGAAGAAACCATATTAAATATCCAGTGACTTTGTGCTGCAGGTGGTTTTTGTTTGTTGTTCTTCTTCCAGTTGAGGTATATTTTTGTCAGAATTCTGTTTGTGCTGTGCTTTTCCTTACTTATATAGCTTAGTGTGAAAAACAGCAGTCAAATCTTGAATTAAGTATTATGAGATCACATTTCATGGAATACTTATTTGCTTATCACTAAATAGATGAATTGCATTAAAATGTTGTGCTGTGGTAGCATTTCATTTTCTCAGCAAATAAAATGAATAAAGCTGAAATGGAACTGCTCAGAAAGATCTTTTTCTTTCAACTGCATGCTATAAACAGAAATGATAGCTGTCCATCAAATGTGACCTCAGTGACGTACCATGGAGGTGGCTCTTGATCCTGAAATTTCATTATGACCTTGTATATTGGCAAAGGGGCTGCTCATTAGGTTAAGAGATTGCTTGAGATTGTGACTGAATTCTTGTATTTATTAGGCACTTGGGAATCTTTGGGTGTAATTGCAGAATGTTTTTGTTGTATGTTAGTCAGTGAAGTTACATTATCAGGCAAGGAGTTGATGAAACTCAGGTCAGTTGACATTTTATCTTGCCCACTGTTGGTTTTCACTGATTTTTGTGCTGATGTTGTAAAGGAGTTGGGAAGATGCATGCAAGTTCAGCTACATGAGTGGTCTCATTGCACACACTCAAGGAGGTTAAAAAGCAACAAGAGACCAGTTGTGATAAAATTCTAAACTTTTTAAAATCTACCAGCATATTGATCTCCACCACACTGCAGGAATATTAGACATGGATGAAGAAGAAATCAGTATTTTTCATGGACTCTGTATAGTGGGCAGTATTGGCAGATTAACCACTCCCCAAAGGCTGCATTTTAGCTTTTTCTACTGAACAACAGAAATGAGTTTGTTCTTGGGGTAGGAGCTCAAATGCTGTAAGGTTTTTCTGTTGTCCTCACAGATCTGGGCATTGGATATTCCTTGTGCAACAATAATCCACGTGCAACCTTCAGCGTTTCTCCAAGAGCTGCTGTTCAGTGAAATATTGGCCCTGAGTACAATGTTTAGCAGTTTGTTTTCTCTGAAGGCCCAGTAAAACCATGTTAAGCTTGTTAGCTCAGGCTTTTCATAGTATTTTGTGCTTTTGTCTGGAAGCTAATCTGGAGATGGGGAAGCAAAAGGAAAATATTTGGGCTTAATGCAGTTATGGTGGACATATGATTTACACCTTAGCTGCTGTTGAAGTGTTTCCTGGCAAATATCACTTTTAACAGATGATTCAAAACTTTACAGCTTGGAAGAAGTTCTTGTCTGCCTTCAGCAATAAAGCTGAAGTAGTGTTTTTACTGAAAGGCATAAACTGAACATTGGATTTCATGTGGGATTTTCAGCTGTTTTACAGAATCTGTCAGTATCTTCTGAAGACATAGTCAAATATTAGTGGTGGTTTGGTTTGGGGTTTTTGCTATTGCCAACAAGAGGCCAAGAGCCAGCGAGATGTTTGGCATTGGTAAACCTGTTCCACCTAAACAGAGTCAGCTAAATTTCCATCTCTTGGCAAATAATCCTGAATGATAGGCAGCAACTGCTGCCTAAATGCAGCATTTCAGAATGTTTAGTCACAGTTACTGTTTCTTTGGCATCTGTTGATTATTCTGACCATAAACCAAGTGGGGAGGGCATATCGTGGGTCATTCTGGAGTGTATTCTGTGAAAAGTCATGTCTGAGACGTGTTGGACAAACACCTATCATGGGGCAATATGAGAAAGTGCTGAAATTCTGTCACAAGGGGAGACAAGTATAACTGATAAAAGGCCATGTTTAGCATTATCCATGATATGATTTCTCCTTGATCCTGTGAACTCTTGCAGTTTCCAAATAGATCGTAATTAGAAAGCATGTGGACATCCATGTGGTGTCATTGAGAAATATGTTTAGAAGAATAAATCCCTACCAGCTAGCTTTTTTAGCTGGTGCTTTGAAATTCTCTAATTGGATTATTAGCAGATGGTGCCATTTCTATTGTTTTGCCTCACAGCAGTCTTCTGAAAAAGGAACAAAAACGTGCTTTATTTCTAATTAGAGGACTGTTTCATCTGGAAAATGTTGCCTTTAGTAATCTGCCTCATAGCTATTGTCAAATAGTGCTAGATAAGGATTTCACTGATTCACAGATCTTTCCTGGAGAATATGGATTATAACTTTTTTCCAGTGAAAAGTTCTCTGGTACTCATATTGAGAAATGATGGCATTCCAACATTTGTGCTGAAGGCCCTTTGACTCCTTTTGAGGGTGAAATGTAACTAATTTTTTTCTTGTATCTAATTCACTAACAGCTGAAAATACTCTTTCATTTAGGAAATAAGCTGTCTGCCACATTCAGGCACCAAATAGCTCAGACTATTTCTGTGGCAAGTTCTGTGGAGGTAAAAAGTTCTGCTTGTGACTAATTAATCTTCCTGAATGCTGTACAACCCATCATTTGTTGTTTGGATGTACATAATTAATCTTAGCAACTAGAGCATGACTTTGCAGCAAGATTTGGAATATATCCTCAGACTGAGATCTTGATTTTATTATGATGGGAGCAAACAAGCGGAAGTTTAATCATAAATCAGTTACTTTATTCACACTCTATTTACTGATCAATTTTCATTTACTTTGCCCTATAAGGCTTGATTTTATTTTTTTTAGTGTGTAATAAGTCTATTTTGACTATCAATATATAGGCTCTAATATTCCTGATAAAGACAGGTAAGTTTACCTGTAAACTTAGGGCTAAAAGTTCTCCTGTGTTTGGAAGAGCTTTTCTTGCAGAATACTGCCTTTATGAAAAATTTCATTAACATTTCCTCAGGGAAGCAGGAGATTCCTGTAACTAAGATTTACAAGAGCAAAGAGGATGTACAGTTGCCACTAAAGCAGCACATGAAGAGCAGACATTCCCAAAATCCTCAGCTGACAGCCTAAATTCTCTAAATGTCAAGGTTAGTTGCAATAAAAGTTACTTAACTGTGTGTCTGTTAGTGTACATGGATGGACCTCTGGGGTCCTGACAGAATTTAACATTTTCTGTCTGTCCTTTCTAAACCCTAGCAGGACTTAGATGTGTTTGGTTCTGCCAGTATTGATCCCTGAGAAGGTTGTGGTAACTCCTCTTGCCAGTTGAAAAATATCTTGGGAAGCAAATGCAGCTTTTAAACAGTTGTGCTTGAGCTGTTGCTTACAAATTATAGCTTTTTGTGTTAAAGATTTGACCTGTTTTGATTATATTTGCTTGTCATTTTGGCCACCAAAACTGTTATAAGTGAAATGCAAATACTTGCACAAATTTATATTGCTCACATCTAATCAATCACTTGTAATGATTGTCACATGGATACAGCATCAAATAGTTATTAAATATTGCACATATAATCAGATGCACCTAGAACCTGTTGCAGTGTTTGCAATTTCTGTAATGGATAGGGAAGTCACATTTCTTTTCCAATCCCTTATATAGGTGTATTTTGCAATGAAAAGGCAACATTGCAAATTGGGGTTGTTTAGTGGAGCAATATCTGTGATAAAGCTGGAGAGGAAGAGCTCTATTAAAGTTATCCTTGATGGAAACATATCAAGAAGCCTGCAGTTTGTGGTATTGACCAATAATCTTTTCTAGGCTTTGTTACAAATTTCTAACCTCTGTGTCTGGGAATAGTCTCAAAAGGAAATATAATGATTCCTTTTCCTTTAATGGCTCTCTGGTGGGCTGTGAACTCTGGAGTTTGGTGATTAAATGGTCCTCACTACTGATACCTCTTTTTATACACTGATTTTTACTGTGGAAAGGCACTGCTGTCATGTCCTTGTTTGTACAAAACTCTTGGCTATTTGGCTGCAGTGAGATTCTTTGCTACATCCTGGATGCAGAAGAAGTGGGTTCCAGGGCCTGATCTCTACAGTATCTGCTCCTGGCAGCAGAATAGATTCTGAATGAGCAAGGTCAAGCAATGAAATACCACATGAAATTACCTAAACAAAGCACCTGGACTTGAGCTGGAAACGAAAGATTTAGAATTTGGGTAAAATAAGTTCATCTTATTGTCGTATGTTTGTGAGTTTTTACTGTTTGGAATTAAGAGTTACTTTAGCTTGATGTTGTCATCTGGTCCCTTCTGAAGGATACAGTTATATTTCTGTTTTGGACAGCTGTAGTAGTGACTTCATTGCTGCAGCATGTGTTTATGGAATTATCAGGCTTGAAACCTGTTATGAGGGTTTTGTGCCTCGGGTCACTGTCTGGTTTTTCAGGACATGTGCTGGGCTCTCTGCACATGATGCTGCAAAATTGACTGTTTGATTTGGATACTGATTTGGAATGTTCTGCTTTAATGGGTTCAGCAAGCAAAGTAAGAGGAAGTCTTGAACTTGTGTTGAATTTGTCTGTACGTACTGGAGTTGCTCCATGTTTCTTCTAGCCAGATCCAAAGAAGGGCTCTCACAAAAGCTAAATTGCCCTGTGAGTGCCACTCCAGGTGTGCTGAAGTATCAGTGCTCAAACTGGTGCACGTTGCATTTCAATTTGTTGAGTGACTTTTTTTGCAGTCCCCAAGAATGTATTCTAGGCAAGAGAAGTAGGCTAAACATGTACAGAGCATGGCCTGATTTTTCTTTCTTGCATTACTTCTGGAAGTTTGGCTGTTACTGATGAAGAGCAGACCTCTTTCTATAGCCTGATTCTTCTACTAAGTCTGTGTATTTTAATAAGTAGTTAAATTTGGTTGATTGACATCTCCTCCAAGTAAGGATGAATGGTTTCCCAGGGTATCTGTGGCAGACCTTAGCTAGTGTCTCAGTCACTTTCTGTTACTGGAATAAAACTTTCAAGTGTTGATCTTCTTGATTGGTAGATTAAATTTTCTGAGTTCAAAGAAAATTGTTGATCCTTTGTAGCTGCTGACATAAAACTCTCCCAGTGTTGTTCCACTGACTCTGCTTTCTGTAGTGGTGTCTGCTTCAGGACCAGCCTAATTTCCAGGACTAGAGCAAACTTAACCTAAATCAGAAGACCATGACCCAGGCTGGCCCTGCTGCTGCTACACAAGGCAGCCAAACAAGGTTATAATTCTGCATAGTTGTTCCAGTACCACTTAGATTCACCAGTTCATGTGAATCTGCATTCTCAAATCATTAAGCACTTTTTCTCAGGGTACAGCAATCCAGATTTTTACCCAAGAGGACTAGCTGTCTCTTTTGGCAGTTCACCACATTATTTCCAGTATAATTTTGAGTCTGATGCAGATCTGGTGTTGATCTTAAAGGGTTGAAATCTTTTCACATAGGAGCTTTCAAATATTTGAATCCTTACTGGAGTGAATTCTTTTCAAGTAATCCCAGCTCCAAGATCTGAAAAGTGAATCACAAAGTACAATTTTTAAGACAGACAGATAAAGATATGGATGTGTGCCTGAATGAAAATTCTGCTGCGAGCTTATCTTCTGCCTTCACCTCTATGAAATTTTGCCAGTAACTTGAACAATGGAAGCTTTTCTTCCAGCAGTGAAGTCATGGTACTATCCTCCAGCAAAAATCACCTCTTCCAGGTTCTGAAAGCAATGCTCAGTAGTGTGCTAAGTTACTGAAAAGCTGGCATAACAAAATTAAGGTGCAAGACCTGATCAAGCAGTTTGAACCAAGTCAGAATGTTCAGCTGTATCTGTAGCTGGCTCATCTGCAAGCATTGTGGCCCTGGAGAAGGGCTTAGAGCAGACAAATGAGAAGAAATATAACACCTGTGATATTTATCCCTATTCCTCTGGGCTATTTGTGGGGGATAGCAAAGCAGTAGCTGTGTTTTAAAGGAATTCTTGATATGCATTCATATTGTTTATGTAATTAGAGGTGGTGCACAACCAAATATAACTGTGCTTGACCCTCATTCTGTGCTTCTGTGCAAAATTTCACAACTGGCTCCTTTCATTGAGGTGTGAAATTTGAGGAAAATGTCATAGTACCTGGTAAATCAGTTACTGTGCTGCTCTCATGTTCAACTATATTTATTTACCAGGTCCCTAAATCGAGAAGTTAGAGCACCTATAACTGTTGTCAGAAATGCTAAACATCTTTCCACGTTTTGCTTTTCTGTTTTTCAGAGTGTTTCCTTGCTTTCTGATCATTTTTTTTGTCACTGACTCCCACAGGACTGGAACAATTGTTGTGTAGCAGGCAGAAGCCAATCTGGAGACAACAGGGTTGCATCTAAAGCTTTGTTTTAAGACCAGGCCCAATAGATAGCAGTATTAGTGCTTTTGAAGCTTTATCTTGCTTGATCAAAATCCAGGCAAGATGAAAAAGTTTCTTCCATGCCAGATGCCCTGACTGGCAGATGTCTCCTGATCCTTTAGGCAGCTGAGTGGGTTTTGTCTCTTTTTTTGTTGTTTTTGTTTTCTTCACAGAACTCTTTAATCATGGCAAGTGTGACTGAGGTCTCAAACACATAATACAGAAGTGTTCCAAAGCTTATGAATCTTTAAGATCTTATCCATCTTATGAAAATGTAATTAGCTCTGCCAGCTCCTGAATTTTCCTTCCTTCAGTTTTCTTTAATGTTAGTGGGGGGTCCAAAGCCATTTACCTTTGCATGTCTGTGGAATGATCCTTTCATCAGAGCTGGTAGGTACTGGCTATGTTTCATGAGATTGAAGCCTTGACCATGCACAAAAGGAATACCATGGGCAGGGCAGTGACATAAAAAAGGGTTTAAGGAGGTGTATAGAGCCTGAGAGCTAGGCTAGACATAGTAGGGTGGAGAAAAATGAAGATACAAAAGACCATATAAGAGGATAGAATGAATTGTATTAACATCACAAGTTACTTACTGTAGAGCTGTACTAAAAATTTATGAGTTCTTCAATTTCTGCTGCAAACTGGCTATATAACACATAGTGTAAAAACCATTGTGTGTACCACAGTGCAATAACTTAAAAAAACCCCCAAACCAAAGCAAAACATGAAAACAAGTGGTTTTTAATCATGCTTGTTCACAGCAGGATTTCTGGTTTGTATTCCATGTTTCAGGAGTGGATTTGTGCATGGAGCAAGTGCTTTAAAATAGGTAACTGAGTGAGAAAATAATCATGTGTTGTAGCTGCTTTAAGCCTGGAAGGTTTTGCTGTCATCAGCTTTACAGATAGATTGTTTAGCAAATTTCAGCAACAACATAGCCCCTCAAAGACTTTTTCCCAGCTCTCCTGCTCCAAGTTATGCAGTAGATAACCTGCAGTTCTTTTGCAGCTATTGAACCCTATAAAGAGATTGTAACCACTTTTCACCTGTTCAATATCTGTACAGTGAGTTTAAAATCTTAAATCTGGATTATATCTAACCTACCAGCCTTCCCAACATTAGGTACTTTTATCACTGATTCCTCTCACTTTACATAAGAATTTCTTTGCTTTCAAGGTTTCCCTGATGTAACACTTGCTTGGTTTTGTTGTGGTGTGTTTGTGGTTTTTTTTATTAGAGTCCAGTACCAAGTCCCTGAAACAACTTTGACACTGGCCAGGTTTCACCTAACAGATTCTAATGGAAATTTGAAGGGGAGAAACAAAGCTCCTATCACCACTAACTCATCTGAAAGTGATAATCCGTACATTTATTGCTTACCAAAAGGAAAACAAGCCCTTCAGTTGTATTCAAGCAGCCTAAATGCCAGCTTTGCTGGCAATATGTCATGGCTTTGATCTCCTGGTCCCCTTCCTTTGTGCTCCCATGGACGGTTTGCCTGTAAAATTCTGAAAGGCACAGGATGCTCCCAGACCCAACCTGCCACCACCTACAGCTGGGGCTGCCCTGGCAGTGCCAAACACCTCCTGCAAACTGGCATCAGCAAACTGGGCTGCTGAGTTTTGTTTCATGGGGAAAAGGGCCTGTCTTTGTGTCCATGGGCCTGTGGCCCCAAGTGGCTTTCTGCCTCCTAAGACTCCGAACAGTGCAGGATGCCCCCAGACCTCACCTGCCACCACAGCAATGAAAGATGTGCTGCATGTCTTGGGCACACACATGTCTAAGGGCATGATGTGACTGATTGCTGTGCCTCTGTCTCAAAGGTGAAATAAGCATTCACATTTTTAGAGGTGTCAGTAACTGTGTTGCTCAGTGCACTTGTCACACACAAAGTCCCCAATTCTCCTTTGCTGTTTGACATCACCTGGCTTGTAGTGCCCAGTGAGTGCCTTTGGGATTACTGGAGGTGAAGGCAAGTAACTCTGAGGACAGTTTCTGCCTGCTTGAATGTATGATCATCTTCTGAGTCCCATGATAAATCAGTGCTGTCACAGCTTATTTGACATGGCATTGCTAATGAACAAATACATCTTTCAAATTAATCTAAGTGACACAGAGTTTGTCTTTACAGACCTTACTAAGTATAAGCAGAATTTCAAGTAAATCAAGGAGTATCTCAGATCAGGATCCACAAGAAATGTTAGACAGTTATCCTTTATCGAAGCTGGTTTTGCCAAGTGTGTTCTAAATGGGGTAGTAGGGATTACTTAATGTAGTATTGTCTCAATTATGAATATGAATTACTCTGCTTATTTTCTTTATTCTAGCCAACATCTCTAAATCTGTATGTGGAAAATTATAGAAATTAATGTATGTGTTTAACTGGCTCTGAGGAGGATTTTGACTTGGAACAACATTATGTAATATACTTTTAAATGCCGTAAGTTTTACTTATCATTTCATAGGTAAATTTGAGACTGTTAATAGCTAATTATGTTAGTTTTACTCTTCTATTTACTTTGATTTTTATCCAGCTGCCACCTTACTGTCCCACTCCCCCAACAAAAAGAGAAAGTCTTCTGAATTTAACTTTTTTGTTGATTGTTTTCAGGAAAGGAAGATTGATCCCAAATTACTTATAAACATGATTTCATCAAGGGCTGAGCTTGTCTAATGACAAAACAAAACTTGGGGCGTAGTTTCAACTGCACTACTAAGAGGGCTTTAATTCAGAGAAATATTTTCCTTTAATCTTTCTTGCCTCAACATGTGTCCTGTTCTTCCTCCCATCATTTTTTAAAATCCTGATATAGACTTATATATCCTAAGTGGTTAATATGTTGAAGTTCTGATGAAAGGAAATAGTACATAAAACAATTTGTTTTGGCAAGAGTGTGTGCCAAAAGTAAGTCCTCCCTTGATGTGTCAGTAGAGAAATAAACACAGGAGGGAGGAAAAATGCTGGAGAAACAAACACAAATACAATTTGGATATAGAAACACTATAAGTTTGCAAATAGTATCTATTAAACAAACATTAAGACTGGAAAGTTAAACAAATAGAAGTTACCCAGATACATGAAAGCCCTTACTAGTAAGCCTTAAAATAAAACAGAAGATATGAAATTGAACTGATGAGGTGATTGTTTCTCTTCCCAGTTTGCATTCTTGAAAGGCTTTAATACATGAGTTGCTCACATATTGGGGAAAATTGAAGGTTCTCATTTGGGCTGTGATTAGTTTTCCTTGTTGTCCAGCCATGAGACAGCACTTTGCTCTGTGGAATACCTGGAGGACAGAGGTTTTGGTTTGTTACTTTATATCACAATAATTTGCTTGCAAATCAGGCTTTGTAGGCTGTTAAGTGTGTGGCTTCTAGAGACTTACCTGTATCTTGTAGGAGTGTTGGGTCATGTGAAGTGAGCTAACTTCTAGAAAAGGTCTAGGGGCAAGTGAGGCTCTCCAGGACAATGCAGGTGCCTGGAGAAATGGAGGAGGAGGAGGAGGTGAGCAGTGGGAGATCACCTCCCCATGGACAGCAAGCCAGGCTGGGCCACAGTCTGAATGGGCTTGGCTGCTTTGTGCTTCACAGCTTTCCAGTACAGGCAGAATTCTCTGCAGAGCTCTGGAGCCCTGCTCTGGCACAGGCTATAGCACAAGGTGCTGCCACTTTTCCAGCACTCACCTCAGGTAATGAGGCACAGAATTTTGGGGTGGCAGGGCAAGTGAAATCCCAAGTCTGTGCTTTGAGCTGTAAATGCATTGATTTTGTAATTTTTTGTCCATATGGTTCTATTTCAAGTCCTTGAAGGGCTTATTAATGCACTTCCCATTAATACAAACAATGTGAAACACAGAAATAACCCCTAGTTTAAGTGCTAGAGATGTATAAGGGTTATCACAAGAACAGTGCAAAGCAAATCAAAGGAATGATAAGCCATTTCACCATGATGGTCTCTTCTCCACAGAAAGATGTAATGCTGTCACTTGTTGCCAGAGAGATTTGGCAAACCTTAGTTTGCCAAATGAATATCCTGGAACTTGCCCCGTTGTGTTCTGTAGGATGTGTAGTTCAAGTGAAAACAACTTTTCCAGTTTTGAACACCAAGTGATTGTAAAAGAATTGAATCTTAGAGGGAGTGCTCATTGCAAATCTAACCAAAAAATCCCAAGAGCCTGGCTCCTCTCTGTACATTCCTTGTGCAGTAATGTGACATGACTGATGTGGATTTAGCTTGCTGGAATTAAAGAAACCTTATGCAAAGGGTTCATTTAAAGTTCTCAAATGCTTTGAACAGTTCTTTAGCTTGTATTTCAACAAGTGTGGCTGCAGCATGTCAGCCTCTTTGGAGGCTGGGAAGTAGCATGTGACTGCTCCATGACCATCAGCCATGAGACCCTTGCAGTTCATTTTTTACTGACTGTAGGTGTCTAGAAGGGTTTTTCACCTTGTTGGTTTGGGGGATTTATAGAATTGATAGTTTTCCCTGGGGCCAGCAGTGTTGAGGGAGGGGAGGAGAGTTTTGCTTTTTATCCAACATATCTATTAAGATGATAGCATTTAAGCTGCCACTCATTCATGCTCTTGAGAGGACTGTCCAAGATGTTCTCACCTGTTTTGCTTCTTGGGGAGATACAGGTTTAAGAAAAACAGACTGTTTGCCAAATTTAGGTGCATGGCTATTTGGGTTGCTTCTTCACAAAAGCTGCAATTTACCTGGGAAGAACCCATGAAATTATTGTCTTGCTTTCCATAGTGTCTGTACAACATGCTAGGAATTACAGCACGAGGAATTTTCATCTTTGCAAAAAGTCCTGTGTATGTACCAAAAAACCCCTATTTAAATGAGCTGTTTTTTTCCTGCACAAGAACGAAACTGTGATCCTGCCTAGTTTTATACTCACTTGTGTATTTGCTGTTAGGGTGCCTCTCTCCCTAAAGTAAACTGAACTCAAATGCTCAATTAGGACACTTAACTCCACGAGTGGAGCCCTGAAGGGATGTGAGGGAGGGATCTTTGCTTTCTGGGAGGTATTGTACCCACAGAAGGGTTGTGAGATCAACAGGAAGAGCTGCTGCAGGAAAGGGCCCCAAGGATGGATCAAGCAACCTGTAGATGTACCTTGAGCAAAGCTTTTCAGTGTGACATTCCATCTCTACCCTCCCACCACTTCTCACTGCCAAAAATAAAAGAGTTTTCTGGTTCAAGACTTTATTAGAAGTGGTGTAGAACTATAAACAAAGATTACCTTTTTTGATTTCTGCTGTGTTGAGGGAAATACAATAGTGATGTAACTGTAAAGGGAAGGGTGGCATCAGATGCCAGATTCCATTATCTTCCTATGGAACAATATGTAGGCACTGCAGGTTTTGGCTCCCTGAGTTGAAAGTGAGATGACTCATGTAAAATCTTAGCCTTAGGTGTCTTGTTCATTCTGATAATCAGTAACTTAATTAATGCAGATCTCTGAAAACTAATGAAAAGCAAACAGAAATGTATTTGATTTACCACTCCTGTAACTGACTCTCTTGAGTAGGAGCACGATTAGTCAGCTGCACTACAAGATGCAACAGGCTGAGTTGTGCTTTCAGGGAAGGTGATCACTTAGAGTAATTATGAGACTCTGTTAACAGATAGCAGTCCAGAGACTTACCCACTGATGATAATGAGAGAAATTGATAATCCACCTGTTTTCTCTTGCTTTAATCTGTGTATGACTCATGGCTAGAGTGGGTTTTTATGGCAGTTGACCTAAAAATGGTCAATAACAGACCAGGCACTTAAGCAGCTGCTCATTCCCAGAGCTGAATTCTTCCATGTACTGGCTGTTGACTTATTCATTTCCTGTGAATTATCAGTTTCTGATGAAACTAATAGTGGTAGAGGGTGGTATCAAGTTTTGATATGGAAGACTCATTTTGAATTGCTGCTGTCACCAAATTAATTATAACTTAGAGGATTTCCTTAATTTAGTTTTATTTTAAAGCTTCTCTATTGCAAGTTCTTGTTGCTGAGCTGTTTTCCTCTATCTATAAATGTAATGCTTAACTATGGAAAGAGAGCAGCAAGGTTTCTGCTTTAGGTTTGATAGGCATCTTTAAAATAAGAATAGTTGTTCAGAAGACATATTTTTTTTCAGAAATATTAAGCGTATGAAAACCTAGACAGATGATATCACAGAGAGAGTTTGAAATCACCACTGGCTCTGGTAGGTGCTTTTTACATGAGAATTGGTTGTTGACTGCTCTGAGCAATAGATTTTTTTCTTAAATCCCCACCTTTTCAACTTCTACTCAGCATTTAAGATAGATCAAATACATAGCAAGTCTGTACAAAGTGTTAAAATGTACTTTGAGAAATCTGTCCCACCTAACCCTGACAAAAAAAGAAAGGTAAAAAATCCTTTTAGTGGTGGAAATGGGGTAAGCATGACATGATGTGTGGGAAAGGAGCAGTGAAAATCACTTACTCTCACAGGAATAATAAAGTGCCATCTCTTCTAATGCTCTTTGCTTCTGTCACTTTGCACTGATATAAAAATACAGGACAGACACAATGGGCTTAAAACATTTCAGTGTCTGCAGCTTTTGTGGCTGCTCTTCTGCAGCTGGGGAAAGTGCACAGTGTAGTAGGAAAATATTGGATCTCTTAAATGAATAGCATCATTACAGAATATCCTGGGTTGGAAGGGACCCACTGGGAATATCAAAGTCCAGCTCCTGCACAGGAGACCCCCAAGAATCCCATCCCACTTGCCTTCCATTAGCCCTTCTTTAGCCATTAACAGAGCTTGGGAAGCTCGCCAGCTCTGCTGCAGAGTCAGAGAACTGCACAGATTACATGGATTTTTCAAGTGTTATTTGCAGTTTTTTCTTATGAGGTCTTAGTCCCTGCAAAGTATACAACAGCTATCACTTCAGTTAGTTTTGCAGATAGCATAATGTCATCTCTTGTGTGGGTCCATCAACTGCAGCACTGCCAGAATGCTAATGTTGAGAATTCATTTGTTGAAGTGTTAGGAAAGAGTCCCTGGCTCCAGTGTCCTTCATTTTTTACTGCATGTCTTCTTTGGATACACAATAAGCTCAGGCTTGGCCCCTGTTATCAAATTATTGTACGAGATATTGACTGAGCAAAGTGTTCTCCTTTTCTCTTCTGTGCTGTTACCAAGATAAATTTTGTATGTATTGAATCTCTGTGCAAGTACTGATACTTTTTTTCCTGCAAACATCATTTACCCTGGGATAGATGCTGCAGATAAGAACAGGAGCTGATGAAAAACAGTAGTGTGGATAAAAACAATCAGTAATGCAGAAATGGTGTGCTGTCTAGGTAGAGTTTGTTTATTTTTCAGTTATTATCAATGCTTATTGCTTTCTACAAGAAACTGATTTATTTTTAGATAAATAGAATGACAGTAGTAGCTATTATCTTTAATATATAGGTTTCAGAGGTTGTGTGTAACTTTCAAGGAATTGGAATGGCAATATATTGAATTGTCAAATGTAGTTTGAGTGGTTTTCTGAGTCACAGCCTTCAGGTGAGGAGGACACATCCTTTCACCTTGAAAGTCCAAGGGAACCAAAATGCACATAAACACTTCAGGTGTGACCCTTGGGATGGATCATGACACAGGTTCCTCCTTTAGTCTCTTTAACCCCCCAATTTCTTATCCAAGGTCTTTCCAGTTTCTAAAACTGCAAGTATGGGAATAAGCTGCTAAAATCCTCCTTAGGATGGTCATTTTTACCTTGTTGATCAGGAATGCTGCAGGAGAGAAGGGCTTTAATGTCACAGTAAAACTCTCTAGTGACAATCAAAATGGAGCTTTTAACAGCTGGAATTTCAGCATGGGCTGAGGAAGTCTGGAGAGGTCAGGTTAAATGGACAGGAAAAAACCATAGCTGCCTGTAACTCCATGGGACTTAGTGATTTTAATGCCCTCCCCTTCTCCCCCCTTAGTATGGGGGATCCATAAATAATTCATAGCAAGTCTAGGGGACATTATAATTCATAATATTACTGGATAACTATGCTTTTTGTGGTTAATTATGAGCTAAATAAATAATTTACTTGTAATAATTTACCACTGAAAAGTTGATGTGAAGCCTTATTCTCAGAAGTCAGAAATTCCTTCAGTGGTTCTTGGAATGACCATGATGAAATAAATACCCATTAATTAAAAAAATAGGAATGGATCTATTTGGCCCCAGTGCTGTGAGTTCTGGGCACATTGTTACCAGCCTTTCCTGTTGTTTTCAGTAGCTGAATATTGCAGCTCATGTTCAGAAACTTGGCTCAGCAAAATGGAAACATTTACATGACTTATCCCATGCACCCAGTAGCCTCCTAGATGTCCTCATGTCCCCAAGTGTGTCACATTTTTTCTTTGCACATGAATCCAAAATGTGGAAAATGATAGTGCAGGTCTTTTCTGATAATCCCTGCAGATAAAATGGAGTTTATTGACTGCTTCCATTGTACCCACAGAACTGAAACATGACAATAGGAGGTACAGGAGACACAGCTGAGCTTTCATCACTTCCCTGGTCAGGTTGTCCCTGCCCTGATCCCCCTCCTAGCCTGGACACCAGCTCCATCTGCCCCCTCTGCTTTCAGGCTCCTACACAACATTTAACAGAGGAACTTGGTTTAGCTTTTGCAATGTCTTCATGTCTAAAAAAACCCCATAGATTTTATTTCTGTGAAAAATGGTGTTGATCCAGAAGCTTTTAAAGTTTAGTTGGTGTGATCTGGAGCTTAAAAATGCTATCACAGGATGTTCTCCTCTGTAACTAACAGTATAATTTATGAACTGTTATTAAACTTAGGTTTCATATTGAAAGGAACAAGAAACTGAATTCCAGCAGCTTCAGAGTTCAAGCAATTGGGTAAAATATAAAAGATAATTTTAATATATAGTCTATAATATTTTTTTTTTTTCTGAAATTTTCTCACTCAGACCAAAATATACACAGGTCAATTTGAAGAAAGCATTTAGGAGCTGTCTGCCACATGCACTCTAGTGATGATTGCAGTGCTGGCAACTCCCATTCCATGGAAGGATCTGATCAAATGATCCTCCAAGGAGTGTGCTGCTGATGGCTCTGGGCAGTGTCCTTGGATTCCTGCACTGAGCTCTGGCTGTGCTCCTCTGCAGAAGAGTCATTTGCAATTCTCTCTTCCTTCATCACCTTCAACAATCTTACCAGCGTTCCAGAATTTTGGCTGTGCTTCATCTTAGTGTCCATTTGTTTTCTTGCAGTCTGTCACTTTAATGCATAGCAGTTAATAAAATAACAAAAATGTCAGAAAGAAAAATACAGTATGAGAGTACTGAAAATGAAAATTGAAAAATGAACTTGAGCAGATTCTAAAACAAACACAACTGCCAGCAAAGAATTGAACAGCTACCAGGATCTGGGCAGGGGCATTGAGAGCTGAACTTTCTTTGGTTGTTTCTGGGAAAATGCATTTAAACCAGTTACACTGGAGGTAACCAGGTACATTCTTTCTCATCTACACCCAAGCACTTGGATTGATGGAAGCTGGGAAGATCCTAGATTTCACTGAACTCTTTGTGCTGTGGCTCCTCACAGCTGTGACTTTGCAGATTCAGCATTCACTGAGGACATTTTTGGTTTACTGATTTTTGTATGTTTGAATCAAAGTTTGATCTGTCACAGAGCATAATGACAAACTGAACAAATGCTTGGAGCAATTTAAATGGGCATCAGTACTGTTACAAACTAAGCTGAAGGCTCAGTGGGTGTGGGTGCTGAGGTTGGAGCTCATCTTTGCTTCACCCATCAGGATATAACGTTGCCAGTAAATACAGAGGCATGGAGGCTGTGATTCAAATGCAACAGAGAAGGTAGATAGGTTAGGAAATTACTTTTAGATAACTTGCAGGTCAAGAACAGTGTGAAATGTTTATTTTTGGGGGTCAGGAATTGTGATTTTTTTTCAGGTACAAATGGCACCAGCAATGGCTGGTGATCCCCGTGGAGCTGTGGCTGCTACAGGTGATGGCTCCAAAGTCTAAACCTTTAAACAGATCAGCAAAGGTATAAAGGTGTCCAGAGGGAGTTCACCTTTCTGTATCATAAAGTTAAGTAAAATTTCACATATGGAAAGTTAAATCCTTGTTAGCTTTCAAAAAAAACATGTCTGACAACTCTTCTGTGGTGTGGTGTAAATGCCTTTTATGAAAGCTGACACACTGGCTATGCAGGAACCAAATTTATTTTAGAAAAATGGCTGTGTATGAATGACATCAGCTGTCTTGCTGTGGAATGGATGTCTCAGGCACTTAGTGCATGGAATGTGACAGCAAGCAGAGAACAGGGAGAATTATGAGCTTTTATGATTTTTGTAAATATGCGAGCAATATTTTGAAGCTCCAATTTAGCACTCCACTGAATATTGATGTTGGTAGCATTATTTTAAATCATTCACTTTATTGAAGTAGAAAGTGACAAACCATTTAATCTTATATTGTGAAACAGAAAAAGCATTATCTAATTTTCATCTCTCTTTTAAATTGTCCTTAAGTGAAATAGTTCAGTGCATATGTGCTTGCACCGTTCAATGTTCTAATCCATTTAAGATAAATAAAAAGCAAAAATGCTTTTATGAGATGTAGTTGTGACGATTGGAAGACCTGAACTGTGGCAAATTTCTGTGGCTCAACTGAAGAACTGAAGTCAAACAGTGTGAAACAGTTAAAGCAGCAGTTGATCAAATTTAATTTAACATAGACCTGTGCATATGGAAAGCACTGAAGGGTTAAATGAGTGAAAGTGTTACAACTGAAAAGCTCTCATTGGCTGGAAGGTGCAAATGAAGTTTGTTTGGAAAGGAAAAACAAAGGAGGAAAACTTAACTTTCCAACCGTTCTCTAAGGCAGGACCCTGCCAATCACTGATCCCTCCCTGAGCTGCATGGGAGCTGCTGCCTGTCTTGAAGGAGCTTCAGATGCATTTTGAAGCATCTTGTGCAGAGGTCTTATGGCTCTTGCTGCTTTATTTTGAATATACCACTGCTGCTGTGGAAATTGGGAGCTCAGAATATTCACCTGGATGGAGGTTAGGTGTTTCTTTGAAACCATCCTCAGCTCTAACTGGCGTGTGTGTGCCGTTACAGGGACAGGGAAGGAAACTTCTTGGTTTTTGTACCACCTGTTATGTGAGAAGTAACAACTAATTTGCAATACTTCATCATTGTTATTAATTTCAACTTGTATTTTAAGATGTATTTGTTAAAAGTGACTATTCTAATGGTATTATACATTCTTCATGTTAAGTATGTAAGCTCTATAAAATGGAAGCACTGAAGTAATTTTACAGAGGTTGGCAAGGGTTTTTAGATGTCTTCTCTGATATGGATCACTTTCCAGCTTTTTTTTTCTCCCCTCTTGAAGGCTGGAGCTCATGGTTTCATTCTGCCATGTCAGGAGAGCTGTGGTTTGTGTGAGTCTCCTCACAAGCACGATGGGCAGAGTATCGTTCCATTCCACTGAGCTAGAAATACTCCAAACCAGGGAGATTATTGCAATTTGGCAAGTTAGTGTAGTGAATGGATTATAAAATGTAGTACAGAAGAAGTTTCAGATGATTAACAGAAGCCTTTATCTTGGCATTTGGTGGACTGTGTGAATAAGTAGCTGGTTCATTGTCAGGCCCAACACAGTTCTAAATTAAGTGTTTAGGTTATTAAAAAACACATCAGTGTCACTGTGTTTATTACCCAAAGGTTTTACTAATTCTCTTGTTTTGGAGAGGAGATTTTGGCCCCGGGCAGTGACAAAGCTTTGGAAATAGTCCCTCGAGTTCTGAGCCTTAAAGCTTCAAACAAATGGAGAGCCACAATTCCATACCAAACTTCAGTCTCAGACTTCACTGAGATCATAACAGATGTCAGTGGTCACTAAGAAACTTTGTGAGATGAGCATGGCAATGTAAAATATTCCTAAAGAATACCCAAACTCAACATTTCTGATGGCAAAACCAGTCTGCCTAAGGGACAACGGAAGTTTTTTCATCTCCCATAACCCCAGTGTTTAATACCCCAAGAAGAACCAACTACTTGTCTAAGGTTTTGTTATCCTCCAAAGATTAAAAATAACTTTGAAGCTGGGCCAGGAAGACACAAAACTGGTTTGTATAACACATAGGTAAAATCTACATGGGGCAGCTGTGGTTTTGGACTTTATTTTATCCAACTTCTATTCCACTTTTTTGGTGGGCTGTCAGTGTACAGTGCCACTTGGGAGGTCTGCTTCCACCTCCTGCCTCTCAAAGTTAGGTAGAACTTTCTGACCTCTAAATGCAAACACAAAATAAAATTCATAAAAATACATGGTCACTTCAAATACTGGCCCATTTTTATCATTTTCTCTTTGATAGCATAATCTGCCTGTTGAATGCAGACAGAGTAAGAAGGAATTATTGAACACTTATTACCACATGAACAATAAATAAAAATGTGTTATCAGGAGAGGCAGATTGGTATTTTAAATAAAGAGTTGAAACAAAAATGATTAAGAGGTTTTTCTACTGAATTCATAGGGGTATAAATGTAAATTATTGAAGCTTGTGGTCTTCAACTTTCAAACTGAAATAATCCACTAAAATCTAAATTAAATGAATCTGCCCTTATCCTGTCTGATAAAAAAACATCTAAATACCCAAAGCAAAGAACCCAAATAAACTACAAACCCTAAAGGTTGTAATAGCAGTGTGCATATATATATATCTAATAGCTACAAGTTAAGATTTTGTGTCATGTTCTCAAAACTAATAATAATTTTAATAGTAAAATGATACTGTGACTTTTTCTGATTTTCTAGTTCTAAACCCTTCCAGAGATGTTAACTGTGTGCCTAAATGCTGTTCTCTAGGGATAAACAACTACTGGAAATGGTATTTCTCTACCCATATTAGCCTAATGTTTCTTAACGTTAGTCAAGAATCTGTCACTGGGGTGGCAGAAGGTGACTCCTGGTTGTGCAGCAGGCAGAGAAGGAGCTCTCTGCTCTCTCCTGAAACCAGCCCTGGTGTGTGGATCTCTGTTACCTCTTTGTGTGCTGACGTTTGCCTCCCCTTATTCTACACTCCCACTCAGAGTGTGTTATCTAAGTCATATTTTGGTGCTTGTTCTCCTGCCCTCTTTGGAGTGGTTCTCAGTTCTCTCATGAGCTTGACTGGACTATATTCAGGTTAGGGTGGGTGGGTCTGTTCCAGAAACAAGCTGGTTCCCTCACTGCTCTTATAAGAGTATTATCTCAGGGTTTGTAATCCACTGCTGCCCCAAACTATTGTTCCCTTATTTTGCCTGAGTTCCCAATTAATTGTTTGCAGGAATCTGGGCTTGTGACTTCTAAATAGCCACTATATTCATCCAGACTTTCTGGTTAGTTTTGCATTTTAGCATTGTTCTTTTCATTAATTCCAGATACTGCCAGCAGCATGCTTATGAAGCATGTTTGATTGCATGTAATTTGTTGAATGATAAAAAAAATCATTACTGCCTTGAATATTATTGGAGCTATGTGGAGTTCCTAAAGAAAGATATTGTGTTAATGGAGCAAGATGTACCCAGAGGAGTTTCAGGGGCTGTTGGCTTAATTGCACATGGGCAAAGTCTTTAGGTTCTATAAAGAATCCATAGGAATTCCTATCTAAGGTGAGTTTCTCAAAGATATTTTGTGCCTTGGTAGCTTGTAGACTGTGATGCCCAGGCTGAATCTTAGCAGATTCTCCCCTATCTTCTTACAATTTCTTTATCTCTAAAAATAACTCTCTGAATGAAATGGTATTACAAGAAAGCTCATTTCTTGCAGTTTGCAGAGTTTTTGTTTTTGAAGCTCTATTCCATGTATTCTTATTACAGGATGTGCAGTGGGTGTCTCCCAGGGTTCTGTAATTTACCTGCCATCCCTGAGGGGTGAATTGTCACCATTGAGTGTGACACTGGGTTCTGAGTGTGACATTAATTCTGACTTTAGCAGACTGTTTCCCTGACAGCTTTTCCCTCTGACAGGATTTCTAGAGTTCTGAAAAACATCCACACTTGCTTTGTTGTGGCTTCTACAGCTGTTTGTGATGAGGAAGAGACTCTTTCTTCCTTCAACCTAATGAGTTAATTAGATCTTTAAAATTATTTTCAGCCTGGTTGAGATCATGTCCTGAGGCCACAGGAAGAAGTGCTTAAAAATCAATTTATTGGTTGCTGATTAGCCCACACCCTCAAGTGTAAGCAAAGTTCACCTATTTACATGTTAGTTACTTAGTAAGTTACCCTGTATCCAATTATTCTGCCATTTTTGGCTTTTTTTTCCTGTTTGAAGATTTAGGTAAGTTTTCTTCTCTTCATCCTCAGTTTTGAGACTATTGTACCTGTGATCCTGCTAAGATGCCTTTTGGAAGAATGGATGTTTCCTTCTCTTTGGGCACAATTTTCATTTGAGACCAATGTATTTTCTCTGTTGGGTGCCTCAGGGTTGTGTTTGCCACAGCCCTTCAGTGTGTCAGCCACTGACCCTCAATTCTGCTGCCAGCCCTGTGTTACTGTCTGGTTTTGGCATTGCCACAGCTGCCAACCTTGGCCACGTTTCTGTGAAGTTGCTGCAAGTCAGTCTACATAGATAAATCACCAATTAAAGAAAAAGTGTTTTTGAAGCTTTCAACTCTCCCTGGTGGATTTTCCCTCTAACATTCTAATTATCTGAAATAGACTAGAAGTGTAAACATAAAAATAATTCTGTCAGCTCTGAATTCCTGATTCTCAGGAGTCTCTGAGTAGAACAAAATTATTTCTGGGTTAATATCACCTTAGAAAAAAAAGTTTAATGCAGCCCTTACTGTCTTGAGCTCCCTGGCATCCTTTCAGTTTTTTTATTTAAAAAACCTGAGCAACCAAGCACCCTGAATCAGTTACTTTGTTTTGCTTCTATCAATTTATAGAAACTCAATAAGAATTTTCATTACAGTGGCAACTTGGTAATAACAAATGCAGTATTTTCAATTGCCTTTGTTTCATATAGTAGCACATTTCAAATAATGAAATGTATCAAAGAATGGAGTTACTATGGAAAAGATGGCTAAATACTTCTGCTACAGAGCAAGAACAGAAGCATAAATATGTATTTAGAGAGTCTCCATATCCCAAAGTGAGCCTCAAAGTAAAAAGGTAAAGGAAGTTAGGAAAAGACCAAGGAAGCAGCAAGCTGCCATGGATCCAGGGAAAAGGAAGCAATTGGCAAGGGATCAAAGTTTCTCAAACTCTTAAACTGTCAAAAAACCACAGAAGAAATAGTGAGTGTGAATACTTTCAGGGTTTAATATTTTGGGGTGCTTTCTTCTTTGCTGACTTTGATTTTATGTGTTTTCCAAGATAATAAATTTTCAAACTGTGCTGTTTTACAGCTACCTTTGGATCTAAGCTGCTTCTAGTTCTGGTACAGAGTTGGGGAAATGGGCTGTAGTGTGTGTGCATCAGTTCTGAGAGACCACAGATAAACTGGGTATGCCTTGGTAGAACTCTGCTCTTGTTCATGTCTTACACTGAAAAAGATTTTCCTGTCTTTGGTTGGGTGGATTTTGTTTCTGTGGGTTTTTTTCCATCCCCATGGAACACAGATTTCCTATAGCAGGCTTGGTGCAGCAGCTTATGAGCTCAAAGCTGGATAAAAGTGTTCTCATAATTAGTAAACAATAGGGCAATAGGAAGCTTTGCAGCACTAGATAATGAGTATTCATGACTTAAGAAACAAGGAAGTCCTACATATATTAGAATGTGAAATTGATTGATTGTTCACAACATCATGTTAGAAAAACCCCACCACCCTGACCTCTGAATCAGCACTATGTTATTTAGCAGCATTGCACTAGTTAAACTCCCAAGCAGGTAATTAACAGAAACTTTATTTTCCTGTTCAGTGAAATCTAGGATGCTACCATAGAAAAGAAACGAATTTGACCTCAATTTTAGTCTTTCTTGTTTCAGCTGATAACTCAGAGTCTCAAAATTGGTTCTTGATTGTTTTAATCAAGGTTACTTTTTTGATTTCTGCAGGAAATTGCTTTAGGTCCTGATATTAAACTGTCAGTGATGTGCTACTTTAGCACTTCATAAAGGAAGTAAACATTTGTCTTGCAATAAGTAGTGAGAGTTTGTGAGTGCCAGCTGGCTCTTCTGGGCATTCCTCAGAAAGAAAAGGGAGCTTGAAAGAAACAAATTACCTTTTTTCTTTCTCTTTATCCAATATGTACCAGTAACATATCCATCAGTAATTAGAGGAATGTAATGATCTGAGAACTTTGTTACTTTCCCTGACTGCTGAAGCTGACAAGCATCTGAGGTATCTTAGATGTATTCCCTGGTTATGGAAACAGGAGTACATTGGCCATTTATATTGAAATGTAAATGCTGAAAGAGTTAAAAAGAAAACTTATAAATTGCACACACAGTAAACATTTAGTACAGGAGATGCTCAGCTGTCTGTGTCAGACTATTTCAGGTCATTGACCAAAATATGTGGAGAGAGGAGAGCAGAGGTGCTTGGAGGAGCTACAAATCCCTAGAGTGTCTGAATTTGTGACTGCTTGTTATCAATTCATGTTTCCCCACTCCCTGTGGGGAACAAATTTGTGACTGCCTGTTATCAATTCGTGTTTCCCCACTCCCTGTGTGTGGTCTCACAGCAGAAATGAGGGAACTCGTGCTCCCCAGTGAGCAGGAAGAGCAGGAGCCTTCCTGCAAGGCTGCTCATGGCTCTGGAGAGTTCCCCAGCTGAGAGCTCCTCCTGCAGCTCTGTCAGATGGGATGTGGAGAGGGGGCAGCCTGTCCCCAGCTGAATTTGGAAACAAAATGGTTTGAGCCAAGTGACCAGGGCAGCCTTACCCGTGTGCCCATGCCCGCTCGTGGCACCAGCGCTCAGCTCTGTGTGCAGAGGGTGCAGGGATGTGCTTGGCCAGCAGGAAATTCAGATTTGCTGGGTGAGACCAAATTCAGTCCTTCCTTCCAAGCAGCCACAGGCTCAGAGTGGGGGCTCTGATGGGGCAGTGCCAGCCCTGAGTGAGGCACTGACACAAACCAATATTCAGCCTCTGCAGTGCCAAACCAGCAGCTGCAGGCTCCTGGTGGGATCAGAGGGGTCTGAAACCTGCATTGCTGGGCAGTGCTGCTTTCCCTGCTTTAGAGCAGTTGTGTGACCTGTGTCATTTGTTCTCAAAAGATAATATGTAGCTACATATTAGCTACATAATATGTAGCTACAAGTTTACAAACAAGTTTTCAGAAAAGATTAATCTTGCCTCAGTCACACCTTTAAAAAGGCATATTATAGGAATAAATCACATGGGACTCCATTTTTTTCATGGTGGGGGAAAAAACCCTTCTTTATTCACATAACTCCTTTTTTATACAGTTTTACAGTCTTCATGTGTGACTCCAGTTGGTTAGTAGCTTTTTCCAATTACTTATTGCTTAGTAACAAGTTGTTATTCTGTATTGATTGGTCACTCAAACCCCCAGCGTGGACATGAAGGAAAAGTTGTTTGTGAGAGATAGTTTTAATTTTTCTATCTAAAAGTGTACAAACAGTTTATACAGGTGCTGGTTGTTTTTCACCCAGGAATAGATTGTTATGCTAACAAAGTGCTCACACCAGGATTGCTTTCATATGGGAACTTACAAAAAGCTCGTTTTGACAAAGCCT
Organism: Taeniopygia guttata; assembly: GCF_048771995.1. Taxonomy (NCBI): domain Eukaryota; kingdom Metazoa; phylum Chordata; class Aves; order Passeriformes; family Estrildidae; genus Taeniopygia; species Taeniopygia guttata. The sequence continues at coordinate 14,354,249 of NC_133038.1, read as the reverse complement.
GCCATTGATTTTAACAGATAAGGCTTGATTTTTAGGAGGCCTTTCTTTAGAATTTTTCTACCTTACTACAATACCTATGATCAACAAATGAAACTGAAGTTTTCCATGTCCCTTCAAGTGTCACATTTGGGACACTGTCACCACCTGCAGCCCCCCACTGTTTTACCATTTTTTGGCATTTCTGGAGCTTCTTTCATGATTGGAGCAGCACTAAGATGGAATAGTTGGAGACACTGATTTATAATGTCACTTTTAGGAGCTGAATGACATGTGAAGCAATAGCTCTTGCTGTCACTTTCTTCTGCAATCTGCTGGGATAATTTCTCATGCCCAGACTACTGTATAAACATGTTTGATAGGAACATCCATCACTCATTGCTTGTTTATGTGTTACTAGACACCAAAAAAAGGGAAAGCTATTAATCCTAGTAATTAATTAGAATCTCTTTAAATCTCAAAACTTTAGAACTTTATTGAAGTTGGTGCATATCCTGCAAGGGGATGTGGTAGTATAGACTTTACCAGGATTTTTCAGTCTATAGTAATCCAACTGGTTTTAATATGACGTTTAAGTTTCACCGTATTTCAACTTTGAAGTATAGCTTTAGGAGTCTTTTAGAGTTCATGTAAGAAGCAATTCCATATGCAGTGTGTCTCCATAAAAACCACCAGTGATTCTATTAAATATTTAGATTGCATAAAGTGTTATCATTCATCCTGAAATTTGATAAGCACACTGAGAATTTTGCAGTGCAGGAAGGAGGGAAGGCAGATATTTTTAAGGAACACTTAGCACAGTTTTGCCTTGTGTGTTTTTCAAAAGCATCATTAATGAATAACTCTTTGTAACACAAGTGTTATTATTTTCTAACAAGAACAAATGAGAATAGAGCGTTGCTGTAGGAGGTTTTATTGTTAGAGTTTTTTCCCAAAATGAGAATTCTGCATTATCTCTTAAGGGTATGATGTTTACAATTTCAGATAGTTATCATTGACTTTGGAAGTAGTTTAAGGCTAAGACATGTGAAAGATAAGCCAAGTTTCCCCTCATTTTTTTTTTTAATACCAAAATCAAAGACAATACAAACATGGTTTCTATTTAAACATTTCTTTTGCTGACTGGTTTGGAAGTAGCTGGTTTAGGGGGTGAGGCTGGATACCTTAGTGACTTCAAAAGGAAACTCAAAATATTCTGACAAGTCTGTCCTCTCCACGGTAAGTGTATGAACCTCATTCATCCTAGTAGTGAATGTTTTCTGTCTACTCCACTGAGGGTGTTTCTGGAATATTTCCCAGTCTTTTCTGTGTTTGTGACATTGTTAATAACATTTGTTTGAGATTTCATGTAGGTATTTAACTCTTACCAGAAATCAGGCTTCTATTATGCCAAATACTTGCTTACGACTACAAGAAATTCCTATTTGAAATTGGAGGTAAAAATTGTCGAGTCAGGAAGTCCATGAAGATAGGCTGGCAGACCTTGGCTGGGTCCTGGAGTATAACAGGGAATTCAAGATCCAGTTTCTGGTGGCCAGAATCAGTATGGGACAGCCTTGTACACCAGGAGAGCAGAGAAGCGGGACTCAACTCTGATTAGTTGGTTCAGTTTAAGATTCATATAGAAATGTCTTAATTTGACAGGAAAAAAAGTGGACAAAAATAATCACAAGAGAGTTCTGTTTAGTTTGAAATTTCCAACACCTATTCTGTAAATTCAATGCCATTAAGTGAAAGTCTATTAATACCTGATTCCTCCTCCAGGCAAGTTTTTCTTATGGGGCAGGTTAATACATCTGAAGACATCAGATCCTCAGCTGAAAGATGTGTGTGAATAATGAAAGCAAAACATGCATCTGATCTAGCTTGTATTATTTTGAAAGAAATCACCTTACCATAACAGGTTGGGTTTTTTTCCTGCCAAAAGCAGTTACCCCATGGCAATATTTAACCATTCTCATTCAGAATGCCATTACCATTATTTGGTTTTGGTGGGGTTGCTGTTACAGAAGACGCGGTCTCTAGTAATAAATTCAATTAATTTAACCTGGGGGCAGGATTTAGTGCTAAAGCTGAGCCTTTCAGTGGCTGTTCTGTTCTTGCACTGTGAGAATTGTGCTGTTCTGAGGGTCTTTCCTTGTATGATAGATTTTCTTTCCATGGGTGTTGGACCAGGGAACTGATGTGTGTTCCTTGAATTTGTCCTTCTGCATCTCTGTTAAAGGATTTCTCATCCTGCACGTTGCTCTTCTGCTCATTCACCTTGAGGCATCTCTGCTTCTTGGGTCTCACCTCTGCTGCTCAGGTGAAAAGTGAGCAGGCTTCTCTTCTGGACTCTTGTGCAGCTGTGATCAGGACAGATTATTTTAGTTTAAATAGTGTTTCTGCACCAGGAATTAGGACCTTTCTGTAGAAGTTGAGCCCTGAACATGAACTGAGGCTGTGGGAGAGCTCTGTGCTGTTGTAACACGTGCAGCTCTTCAAGAAGAAGCTGGAGTGAGGTAAGGAGGCATCAGTCAAACAGCTGGTGCTGGTGGGGCTGTGGCATTGTGCTGGAAGCAGCCCAAAACTCCAGGGAGGATGCACACAGCAGCACAAATCCTACCCTGCACTTGAGGTAGGAAATACTGAGCCACATGTGGAGAGGACTTCACTTCTCTTGCAGCACATTGAGCTGTTACAGCTAATTCCTAGAAATATCCAGTTGCAGAAGTGGCTCTGTAAAATCTGAATTCGTGGCATGCAGCTGAAGGCTTTGGGTCTGAAGTGTGCTGGTGTCTGTGCAGAGGAGCTGCAGGGCACAGGGGTTCCCCATTCAGGCAGATGGGGTTTGGGGGTGTGCTCACACTGAGAGCAGGGCACAGTGACTGGAAACTCACAGCTCTGCATGCTGGGTGCTGACTGACCTTGGGATTTCTAAATTCAGAGTGGAGAGTCAGCTACAGTGAACTGAACCTTAAGAAGGTTTGTGGCATAAGACTAAAAAAAATAGCAAATGTAGGCATCATATCAAATGCTGAATTCATTCCTGGACTTTGTGTTCATCAAAATGCTCCAAAGGGAAGAAAAACCCTGAGCTGGGAGAGCCCTCTGTGGTGGTGAAAGTAGCTGTTGGAGGCAGGAATTGAAAGGGACTGTGAAAAATTATCTTTTTCTAAAGTTCAGTGAGCCTTGTTGATAACCTGTGATAGATGAGTAAAGATCTGTGAAAAGGGGTGGTTGTTCACTATTAGTGAACCTTGTCATTCCTTCCATAAAAGCCTTTAAAGGCCAAGTTCCATAATTTGTTTTATTCCCTATAGTTTCCTGAATATTTTGGTAAAAAAAATCTTAAATTTCTTATATTGTATTAATGTGATGAGCACTGATCAGATGGACTCTGTACTGAACACAATACAGTAGTGAAAATGATCATTGTCAGGGCAGTGAGCGCATAAATTCAGGAAAGTTGCAATTTCTGTATTTTTTCTCTCCTTTTATTGGATGGAAACAACTTGATGGAAAGTGAAAAGATCTAGTTAAGGTATGGATTTTTTATTCTCACAGGTGATGCATTGGTTTTATTTTTACATCGTGTTTGAGGGTTTTGTTTTTACAGGGAATATATAAAAGAAAAAATATATCTAACAGGTAGCTAAGTAATAGGTAGTGAAAATTACATTTCGTTTTTCACCCAGGAAGGCATCAAAAGCTAATCCAGGTGGGTGCTGAAATAACTCTGCAGAATTTATTGGTTAGGGTATGAAATAGGCCAAGCTGCCTCTGCAGTTCAGTAGAACCTTTAAGTGATTGTGATGCAATTTGGAAACCACTTTCAGATGAGTAATGTTTCAAGATTTCTTCTTTTTGTGTGTAAAGATAAATAATGTACACATACAGGTGCTCATTAGCTTGATCCTAAAATTTTCCAAGTTGACATAGATCCAAAGCAGGTAATTTAGATGCAATGCACTTTGAATATCTTCAAGGAAAGCTTTAGGTATCTATTATCTAAAAGCAATTTGTAGCAATGCATTTAATTTGACAGGTGAATGTTGAACTGGTAGCAAATTGATGATAATGGAACTTTAACCAAGTAAAATACAAATGTAACAGTTAAAAAAGAAAGCAAAAAATTCCACTAAAAAAAAATCCCCAGTAAGCCACAAACTTTCTTGTTATTTTTATGAACTATTTTTTTGTTCCTGAAAGTATGTGCAGTCTGAATAAAGGTAGTCTTTCAGATGTCAGAGTTCTTAATTTCAAAGAAGCTGAAGGAAACTGTGTCTCAAAGATCTGAAAAAAGAGTGAAGTAATCAATAATTACAACCAAAATATTTGCATTAAGCAGATCCAGAACACTTAAAGATCTTGGCAATAATTCTATGGAATGGGTCAAGAGGCCTACTACAAAATCTGGGTATTTCTGTGTCTGTATACACAAGTAATACCCAAAGTATACAGTTTAGCATATTTAATCGTGGTTGCATTTCTTCTTAGTCTGCATTTTGTAACTCTGCTGCTCTCTAAAAACATCTCCTGTCATTTCTTGGAATAGCTCTGTTATTGCCAGGGTACTTAAGAATTTTAAATGAGACTTTATGTGTAATAAACTTCAGCAGGAAGAACAAATCTATTCCTGGTGTTATAATAATTGAACTTAAAGACTGAGGAAGAAAAATCCCTCCAATTCTAATATGTACTTAGATGAATGATTTTATTTTGCACAGGTAAAGATCTTTCCACAAAGCTTTTTGAGGCAGCAATAAGATGGTTGAACAGTGTTTTCAAACATGGAGTATGAATTTAGTCTTTGTGGTGTTGCCCAGGTTTAAGGGGAGGATTCTTCCAGGTTCTTTCTTTGGGAAATGATGATCTGAATGGTAAAAAGAAAACAAAGTCCGTGGTGCATCCTGAACTTAGCCATGATCTCTTGCATTTGCTGTTTAGATGATTCTTCTTTAATATTTGTACATGCAGAAGATACTGCTGAGTTTTCATTTCTGAGTTTTTCATGTTCTCTTTTTATCTTGACACATGGTCTGTGCAGTAGGAGCATAATGAATTACTTGCTATTTAGTTTTGCAGCAGCATAGAAAGCAGAGAAGTTTCTTTCAGAGGTGAAAATTCCAGCTCTAATTACATTGAATTCAACCTTGCTCATTCCTTGGAGCTCAGCAGCATCTCCAGATGCTGTCCTGAACCTACTGAAAGAATTGCAACCCTTACTGATGCTGAAAATTCACTGTGGCTCTCTGTCACATTGTGGCTCATCATTTCCAGTAACTGCTCTGTCTGGGTTGCAGTGAATGTAGAAATTCCAGATGTTATAACACCTAAAGCCTGTTCTGGAGGTCAGATAAAATTACTCCCAAGTGCACCATAATGAAAAGCTGAGGGGAACTGATGTTCAGCTGTGAAAGAATGGCTTTGTAGCAGCAGTGTGTGGTGTCAGCATGGGTGCTGAGCTGTGCTCCCTGGAACACAGAACTGTTGGGGATGGTGTGGGAGGCAGGGGCAGTGCATCCTGCAGAGTGTGACCAAAATTCCACTGGCCAAGCTAAAATGAGTAAGAAGAGGCATTAAAAAATCAGATTAACAATGCAAGTGAAAATAATGATTGGAAACTGTAAATAATTATGTTTGACAATGGCTATGGAGGAAGAAGGCTGTTGCCACATATTTAGCAGTTGTATTGAAATGTGAAATATGTTTTCTGCACAGCTTCTTGGAAAAAAATTCTACCTGTGAAATGAATTTTTATTTTCTCCCTGCAAGGGTAAATGACTGTATATGACAGACAGTAAAGAAGATACAAGTTTCAGTAAAAGACATTTTAAAGAAAGGGAATAATAAAGTTAAATCTTTTAGACTATTCAAAATGAGATAGTAATCTACAATAGCATTAGAGTAATTTTAGTGGTATAGAGTGGGTTTCTAAGACATAAATCCTCAAGCTTAGAAATCATTTTGGCTGTGAAGCTGGGTTTTAGAGTCACTATAGGGTAAATTGGTATTTTGACATTCAGAGACCTTTTTCAATAAATAAAAGGTTAATAGCAAAAGGCCTTTTCTTTTGTAAATTGTATTCTCTGTGAAGAGGATTGTTGAGGGTGAATCATAAAATGCTTCAGTACTTCTTGAAGACAAAATGATAGAAAAGTAATTAGCTTATGGAATCCTGAGAGCTCACATATAAAGTTACATAATTTCAGGATTTTTCTCCTATTTCTTCCACAGTGACAGGGAATGATGTCATAAAACTAAACTGTGTTTGAAATCGGGCCTACTGCTTACCACCAGTAAGAGAAGCTTTATTTCCAATTCAGTTATTTTCTTTCCATATGTTGTATGTTCCTTAAAGGAAGCATAGCTGCCCTTTTAATCCCAAAGTTTCTAAACAATTTGTCTTAAGAAAAGACAACCATGATCACAAGGAAGTTTTATTTCAAGGCCCAACACATTATTTTCTGATGTTTTTAACAAGGAATGTTAGCATTTAAGGCTTTCATTTGTACTTTAAACAGGTTTAAGCTCTCTTAATATTTCAAAGTCTGAGCAGATCAGTCTTCTTGTGCCTGAAAGTGGAAACAAGATTGGCAGTAACACTCCAAAGTCTTGGATCAGTCTTTTTGTGCCCACCAACCTCCTTAAACCAAGATCATCTGATTTCCAATTATGAACCATACTGGATACTGACTGCTCTCATTCCAATGGGTTTTATATAGGAAGTGCAAGATTGAGCTTTAAATTTTCAATTCCAATGCCTTAGAATACCATTATGGAGTTTATTTCCAAGTATTGCCTTGGAATAAATCATGTGAGGAAGGCTGTGCAGCCCAGAGACCAGCCCAACCCTTTTTGCTCTGTGCGTGAGGCTGGTCACAGTATTGGCCTGATGGTTATGGTTTCATTGAGAAATTTCTTGTCCTTTTTTCCCCCTTGGGGGTGTGAAATTAGAAAGCCCAAAATGCAGAAATCTACAAAATGTATTAACTAGATATGCAAATCTTTTGAAGTGTAAATTTCCATAATATGCTCTCAGATCCTTCATTCTTTGGTGTTCCATGCCTTTCATACAACATGCAGAGAGGATATTGAAAAGTACTGCTAAAAATACTGTTCTACAGCCTTCCAGATCAATGTGCATACATATGTAAGCACTTACAGGGAAAAGTTGGAATTTTCTACAGTACTTTGCTTTCAATTACCATATCCATTAAAGACATCCATAAGGGGAAAAAAAATTTTTCTACTGTCAAAGACCACAAAATGTTCATACTAATAAAATATTGCATATTTACAAAATACCTTTAGTTCTTTATATTTAATGTAGACTTTTACTTAGACAGAAAAAATAATTCTTGAAACATGCTTTGAAAAGCTCAGACTGCTCTATAACCTGGTGTGTATTATAAATCTTTACAAACTACTAAATAGGGGCCAGAAGGCTGACTTGCCAAGGTCATAGCCCCTAAGTAACACAAAAACAAAATCCAGGTTTTCTGGTTCCTGCTTTAAGCACTAGATATTTCCTCTCTGTGCTCAGAAGAATTTTTAATGTGAGTGTGTTGGCAAAATGGGGATTTAGCTGCCTGAGCTTTGCACTGAACACATTTTTTAACTTCTGACATTATTGAACTTTTTGAGTCAATGGTAGGAAACCACTCTGTTGTGAGTAGGTGAAGACCTACACCCCTGATGCCAGCACATGCTAAATGATATTTTAACTTCTCTTGCTGCACTTTTTGAAGCAGACATTCTAGAAAGGCACTTATGCTTCAAAACCAGACAGTTCTGCTCAGCACATTGGTCATGTGAAGCATCCAGGGTGAGGTAATGGAACATTTCACACTGTGGCAGTGGCACTGCTCTAAGTGCAAGTGCTAATAACATTCAATCACAATACTGTGATTTGTAGCAGCTTTGAAAGCTTTATTTTCTCTAAAGTGCCAAAACTTTCAGCCTGGTTTTGCCCTCCAAGACAATGCAAGGTAATAAACACTGTTTCCATGTGAGAAGGCCTCATTTAGGGTACATCTTGCCCCATTGATTTGGGTTCCAAACAAAGGAAGTAGTCTAATATTTAAAACTTTAAGTATTTAGGTTATTAAGCTGATAGTTGCTATCCAAAGCTTGGAGTTGTTAGCTCTTATCCAAGAAAGTCTTCACTTCTGAACTAGCAGCTCTGAAGACTTCTGCATTTAACACACTTCAGTGGTGGAGCAAGGAGTCTGTATTTAAGTTTCCAGCCATGATTTGTGCTCCTCTAACTGTTTGGGAGTTTTAACAACTGCTGGTGTAGACAGCCATGAATAATGAATTATTGCCTTGAATAATGAACTATGCCTTGAATGAGAAAAACAAAATAAACAACAAAACAAACCCTAAATGTCCTCTGGTGCAGAATCTCTCAAAATTGCTTAGTGACAATTTCTGCTGAGACAGAACAAGCTGAAGCTAAGGAAACTCTCCTTCATGTGGTAGTGAAGGTCATGGGTTATACACTTTGACTCTCCAGTCTCTCCTGTAACCATTGCCAAGCCTGCAATGTTCTGTATCAAAAAGCCTGAAAGGATGCCATGCTGTGACCTCCTTGGCCTTTTATATGTTTCATAAGTATTGAAATTATTTAGATTTTCCAACTTATTTGGTACTTCCTTGCAGGATTATTATACTCCCTGCAAACAGAGCAAAATGTCTCGAGTATTGCCTGCTACATGCAAGCCATATTCTTATTGATTGCAGATTTAAGAGGAAAAATCTCATTTATTAGGAGGCTTTTCTGTGGTAAAAACAAATAATAGTAGGCTTTGCTTCTTGTCTTTTTCCTCCTTTTGGTCATTCATTTACTCAAATGCTGAGCATGAAGCAGAAAAAGCTGTAGCAAGTTGTGTGTGCACGAGACGGGTAACTCAATAGTTAATGCCCTATAGCTGATGGAATATATGGCAGGGTGAGCAGCAGAGGGGATCTAATGTGGAAGGCTTGTTTCTGGTATAGGACACAAATCTAATACAGAAAAACCTAATTCAATTTACTAAGCTTTTAGTGGAACTACTTTTTGTTTACTTCATAAGCTGTAATTTAAAATTCTTTAACATACTTAAAACATTTTCAGCAGCTGCAAAGGTTCATGATCCCTTTTCAGTGTTGGCTTTCTGGTACTTCCCACTTTGACTACTGAAGCAATAGCAGATTAGAAACTATAATAAGGGCCAAGTGAATTCAGTGCCATCCATTGTTAGAATTAAAGTGACAGAATAAACTAATTCCAAATTTCAAGGAGAACTGCAATTCAGTCTCTGAATCTAAGCAAGAGAGAAAATAGATGGTTTAGGTTTCATTCATGATCTCCTACATAATTACTGCATGGGAGTTCTGATTTAAGTGGAAGAAATCCCATTTAAATTCTTTGTTGCTTAAAGTTGCCACGCGTTTTGTGTCCTGTGTGGTGAATCCCAGTGTGCCAGGGGACAAAGGGGCAGAACTGTTCTGGTGTGGAGTCATCTTTGCTTTTCCCACGTCTCCCAGTGGGAGTGGGTTTATGAGTAAAGATGTACAGGTTGCTGATATTTTAACCTGTTTGTAGCTTCTTTCCTTGGCTGGACTTTGTAATCTCTTTGCTGTTTCAGAGGAAGCAGCAACCCTCCGTGGTGCCTTGGATCTGATGACTGCTTTCATTTTATAGTATTTTAAGAGCAGTACGTGCTTATTTCAACAGGCACAATATTTAAAAACGGAGATGCAGACATTGTTTGCTTAGCATAACTCATCGTTAAAGAAAACAAATGTCTGTTTTCTCGGCTAACACGAAGAATGACGGCGGGAGGGATCGGGGACAGCGCCGCGGCCGCGAGAGGGCACCGCGACCCCGAGGCAGCCGCGGCGGCATCCCGGCACCGGCATCTCGCATCCCGGCACCGGGGGCATCCCCGGCACCGGCATCTCGGCATCCCCGGCACCGGCATCTCGGCATCCCGGCACCGGCATCTCGCATCCCGGCACCGGGGGCATCCCGGCACCGGCATCTCGGCATCCCGGCACCGGCATCTCGCATCCCGGCACCGGGGGCATCCCCGGCACCCGGGGGCATCCCGGGCACCGGCACCCGGGGGCATCCCGGGCACCGGCACCCGGGGGCATCCCGGGCACCGGCACCCGGGGGCATCCCGGGCACCGGCACCCGGGGGCATCCCGGCACCGGGGGCATCCCGAGCACCGGGGGCATCCCGTCACCGGGGCATCCCGGCACCCGGGCATCCCGGCACCGGCACCTCGGCATTTCGGCATCGCGGCACCTGGGCACCGGGGCATCCCGGCACCCGCATCTGGCATCCCGGCACCAGGGCATCGCGGCATCCCGGCACCTGGGCACCCGGGGCATCGCGGCACCCGGGGCATCGCGGCACCGGCACCGGGGCGTCCCGGCACCGGGGGCATCGCGGCATCTCGCATCCCGGCACCGGCATCTCACACCGCGTCCAGCCCGCTCCCATCTCCCGCTCAAACCCACTTCCAACTCCCCGGCGTGGTCAGGGTGCCCGAGGCTTTGCTTTATGTCCTTTTTAGGCAATGTGCGCAGAGACTTTATTTAACTCGCTGTATGCGATGCTGCCCCGGTGGTTGCATCACGGGCTTTAAAATGAGGCGGGTTTGAAAAGCACGCGTCATGTGAGGAAGCATTAAGTGATGTGTCTGATGTGCTTGAGAGCTCCTCTTTGAGCTGTTCAGAGCTGGTCGTGACTTATGATAAGATTCAAGGCTTGATTCCTTTGAAGTGATCAAAATTAGTCATTTCCTCTCCACCCTCCTGGTTGCTGCTGCTGGTGGCAGTTCTGCTCTGCTGTGCAGGTAGTCCTGCAGCACGGGCCTCTGTGATGCTCTTCAACCAGAGTGCCACATGCTTGGATTCCTTTAATGGGTCCAAACTTTTTGCCCATAAACTTTGAGATTTCAGGACTTCATCCAACTGACCAGTTCCCATCAGGCCTCTAGACAACTGACTATTGTGCATGCTAAAAAAAAAAAGGCATTTGGGAGCCATCAGCTGTCCTGCACATGTGCATGCCACATGCACAGCACCAGTGCAGCAAGCGTGTGCCTCTGCACAACTGCCCAGGAAGTCCCCAACAAGGGACAGTGACGTTATGCATGACACACCATGTAATTTATCTTGAAATTAACTGTAAACACTTGTGCTTGCGTGTTTCATGAAGAATGAGTTGGAAGCTCAAAATTGTCCAGATTTCTATTTTGGTGTTTGTTTATTTTTTCCCCCCTTACCTCTCCCCAGGCAGCTGCTGTGATGGTTCTGTCTGGTTCTGCCCAGCTGCCCACAGAACTCAGCTTTCCTAGGCTGGTATGGGGGGTGCCATTGCAAGGTGGAGGTACTGGTGATGTTGATGCTGGATTCTGGAGAGAAGGCAGCTACAGAAGTACTTAGGTGGCAGCACTGCTTGAATATAGATATACTCTGCTTAGTAAATGTCATCCCATGCTAAGGGAAAAAAGCAAAACTACTTTTTTCCTTACTTGAAAACAAATATTTATGTATTAGTCAGTTTTCAAAGATGTTCTAAATAGTGAACTACTTATTTATTAAGAGAAACTGTATTTCTTTGTAGTATAGTTCTCATCGTAGAAGCAGCAGGCAAGATTTAAATCCCTGCTGAGCAGACAGCACACCTTTGATAGTAATCTTGTTTGTAAGGGGTTTTACATATATGGAAATGTTGGTAGTGTCTAATACTTGAGGAAATAGTACAGATAAAAGCTGTCCAGCTTTAGATGCCTCCTAAAAATAACTTGTCTAAATTTGTATTTATATTAGGAAGAAACATTTTATTTATTCAAATTATCCAAGAATTTGTGCAGTTTTGCATTACATTTGCTGTGCTGACCTCTGCCAGTGCCCTGGAAAGAGAATGAAGAGTGACTCGTTTGCCAGCCTGTGGCAATTGCTGTGAGCCAGGAGCCATAGGATGTGTGTGAAGGAAAACAAACTGAATTAACACCCTGCTCCACTGTGGTGTGCCTTGAGATTGTGGCCATCTCCCTTTAAGACTGTTGTAACTGGAATGAAGGAGAATGTCCTATTAGCTTTTATAAAAAATAAGTATGTTTCAAGGATAGATTAGGCTTTTGGATCATCAGTTTTTCTGCTATTTAATCAGGTTCACTTGTCTTTCAGGGAAATTTTATTGTGAGGGATTACCACTGAAGCATGGAATATGTCAACATTTTTGGATGACAGTGTTGAAGAGGTTTTAGGGATATTGTTTTTTAGAATTTGAAATTCATCGCAGATAAACAGTTTAAAAAAATTCCATCAGGCTACAATGTCTGCATTACCTATAATCTTATTTACTGAGCATCCAACTGCTTCTCTACCCCCATCCTGAGGCAAGGGCTGTGCCTTCCTTAGGGCCATCTTCAGAGCTGGAAGATGATTGCTAGTGAACTAGAACAGGAAAAGAGCCTTTCCTTGGAATGATGATGCCTGGCTGCCAGGGGAAATCAGGTTCCAACAAAAGTATTTTCACTGTCAGAATGAGCTAAGGGTGTACACCATCAGTCTGCAGAGGAGACTTGAGAGCTTTGTGAGTACTTTGTCTTCCTAAGCAGCGTAATTTCTGTCTTGCCTGGTCTGAACCAGCTGTTCCTTGTTCAAGAGCTGATCTCTTGTAGGCTCACACTTGATGGAGGGTGCTGGCCTCAGAATAGATAGTGCTGAGTGTTGGTGACATGCCTGGAGCTGGCTGTGCCTTGGCCTCTGGAGAGGGAAAAGGAGAGGGACGTGCCTCGGGGCCCCTGGTTGTTATCACTGCTGCTTTGGGCACCCTGAGGCTGGACAGGCTCTGGGCTTTGCCCCTTCCTTCTGCTCATGCTGGTGGTCAATGTCATTCTCCTCTGCCTTTTGGTTAATTTGGGAATCTGGGCAGGGTGATGCACACCTTCCCAAACTTTTGGTTTCTGTGGATTTGGGATGGGTGAGGGGATAATGTTTTCTGATCTTTTCTGAAGCAGCATAAAACTCAAGCGGTGACAGCCAAGCTCCTCTGGGTGTTTTCAACCTTTGTGTCACTTGCCCCTGAGCCTCCAGGGCTGGATACTGCTGTATAAGGGCCACTGCACTGAGCTTTGGGTTCTCATGTGAGGGGCTCAATATTAAGGCTTGATTAAGGTAGCTTCTATAAACAAGTACATTTTTTTCATGCAAATAATTCACTTTTATATGAGAAAAACAACTTTCTTGCTTTTTCAGACGAAGACCAGGAGAGCTGAAGGTTAACTTGTGGTCTTGCTTGTGCCCTTTGACAAATTTGCCTTCACAGGGAAACACTTGAGTGCCAAATCTTTGCTTGTTACAGAAGGCAGTAGACAAGTAGCTGCTTTGTTGGCTGTGAAGGGGGACACTTCACTGGTTTGGGCAAAAACAGCTATTCAGGAGGGCAGGAATGCCTCGGGTAGTTCCAAACTTCAATAATCAAAACATGAAGAAAACATTGCCAGAAATGAAGAGGTTATTTAGGATCTGGAAGGCCATATCCATAGCTTGTGGTGAATATCTTACAGTGGTTTTCCTGCTAGCCCTTCACTTAAAATAGTAAATATTTATAGAAAAAAATGAGAGCACATTTTGGGCACAACCTGAGAACCTGAGTCCTAATGTAACTTAGCCATGTCAAATCTTTGGAGTGCTGTGAGGGTTTTTTGGTAATGCTGGCTATGATTCTTGTAGAAAACTTCCTTACCCACAGGATCAGAACCTAGTCTCCATAGTCATGGACCACAAGTTTGTGATGCAGATAATGAACAGATTATTTGTGTTCCCAAGTAAGTTAGTCATAAACCTGTCTTTTGAACTATTTTGAAGTTTGTGAAATAAGAAGCATGGTTTATTGAAACAGGTGGATGTTCATACACCGGCTTTATTTTGCGTCAGGAGGTCACTGTGTGTATGGTGCCCTATAGGGGTGACCCTTCCTGCTAAAGGGCCAAGACTTACCTTAAAAAATGCCTTGTGGCAGGACTTGCTATTTTCCCAGTGCTCTAGGACTTTTGGGGTGTGCTGCCTTTTTTGGTCTCTTTAGGTAAAATATCTGAGCCTTAAACTGCACCAAATCAGAACAGGATGACCGTGTGCAGAGACCCTGCTTTCGTCTTCAGCAAATTTTTCCAAGTTTCATCTTTTGGTGCTGAACTTCGGCGCTCGAAGCTCAGCAGTGACTGCAGCGGAACCCCGGGACGGGAGGCGCTCGGGCTGGGGCGGGACAGGGACGGTGCCGGTGTGCGGGGAGCGCAACCCGGGTGTCCCCGTGTCCCCGGCGGTGTCCGGGAGCGCAGCCCGGGTGTCCCCGGCAGTGTCCGGGGAGCACAGCCCGGGTGTCCCCGTGTCCCCGGCAGTATCCGGGAGCGCAGCCCGGTTGTCCCCGTGTCCCCGGCGGTGTCGGGGAGCACAGCCCGGTTGTCCCCGTGTCCCCGGCGGTGTGCGGGGAGCACAGCCCGGGTGTCCCCGGTGGTGTCCGGGAGCGCAGCCCGGGTGTCCCCGTGTCCCCGGCGGTGTCCGGGGAGCGCAGCCCGGGTGTCCCCGTGTCCCCGGCGGTGTCCGGGGAGCGCAGCCCAGGTGTCCCCGTGTCCCCGGCGGTGTCCGGGAGCACAGCCCGGGTGTCCCCGTGTCCCCGGCCGAGCAGCCGCCGCCAGGGGGTACTCGGGGAGAGCGAACGCGGGCAACAAAAGGCGGCGCAGCCTCCCCGGCCGCAGAGGCAGCGCGGAGCCGCTGCGCGCCCGTTCCCGTGCCCCAGCCCGCACATTCCTTCCCGAAACCCGAACCGGGGCCGGGGATGGGGCTCGCCCCTGCTCCGGGAGCTGTGTCCCCTCGCCGCGGGGCCGGGCGGGGAAAGCAGGGGCTGTGAGGCGCCGCCGAGTCCCCTCCGCGCTGTCGCCGGTCCGGCCCCGCTGCGCGCTGTCCCGGTCCCTATTCCTGTTCCTTTCCCGGTCCCTGTCCCGCTCCCCGCGGGTCCCGAACCCGCGGCGGGCCGGGCCGGGCGGGCGGTGACGTCAGGCGCGGCGGCCAATGGCGCGGCGGGGGGGGCGCGCCCGCTCCATCCCCGCTCCGCGCTCGGCAGCGGCGGCAGCGCTGCTCCGGCACGGCTCGGCTCGGCTCGGCTCGGCACGGCACGGCTCGGCTCCGCACAGCCCCACTCAGCCCGCCTCACGCACCCTCCAGCCCCGCACTGCCCGCGGCGGGGGCGGGCCCGCGGCGGAGCGGTCGCTGCGAAGCCCCGGCCGTCCCTCCGCGGTTACCTGCCCGGCCCAGGTGGGGCGGTGCAGAGCGGAGGAGGCTGTTTTGGAGGTTGCCACCGCTCCTGATGGATGTTTTGTGTGTGTTTGCCTCTGCTCCCGGGTTCTCTTTCATCTGAGGACGCATCTGGCTCGAGCTCTGTTAAACTATCTGCCTTCTGGTACCGTTCGTAGATAACAGAAAGAAACCTGAGCCCGAAAGGCAATTCCCCACCTTCTTCCACCTAACGTGACCTTCTCGGGCGCCTTTGAAGCTTTGCTGGTGCTCCGGCGATGATGGCAGTGGTGGGTTCCCTTGGGCTGTACTAAGAGCCTCTTGTTTTCTTTTCCCTTTTTTCTTAGAGGCATTTCATCTTTAAGGGCCGGCTGCTAGCGCTCACTTTTATACCCACCGAAGCGATCGAGAACCATGTTGTCTGGTGGGAGAAGTGCGTTTCTGTGCCTTGCAACCATCCTGAGCTTTTGGAGCTCCGTGAGTTGGATGCCTGTTGGAGGATGCCCGCATAAGTGTACGTGTATTGCTTCCAACGTGGATTGTCATGGACTGGGACTCAAAACTGTGCCGAGGGATATTCCCAGGAATGCGGAGAGACTGTAAGTAAAAACCGTTAAGGGCTTCTCGAGCACTTGTAGGAACACCTGGGACGAGTTTCCCAACACCTGCCTATCAGTGCAGAGCACTCGGTAACAGGAGTTTCAGCAATCCAACACGGATTAATGTTTTCAGGAGGGAAGGGGAGGAGCTTTTCGGGAGTTCCAGCGCTCCTGCCGCTGTGCCTTTGTACAAACGATCGGTTTCAGAGTTTCACGGTAACTTTCAGCTGCCGCCCGATCGGGTTGTGCAGTGACTTGCTTGAAAAGGAGTTCGGAGCTGTACCTGGAGTGCTCCCGGCTGTAATCACTGTCAGTGCAAACACCAATTTAATATGCAATTAGAAACCTGGATGTTTTCACCTGGCGGCTGGTAGCAGTTTCTCCTTACTTTCTCAGCATGGTGATTTCATCACCATGGAAAACCGACTGCTTCCATAAACTAATTCAAATGGAGAATTCACATTAAACAGCCTCTAATTTCTGTTTTAAACTGCTGCGGGGAAGCTGGGTATTCAATTTTTAATCTGCCTCAGGGTTTATGATAGCAACGTAACGCTGTGGGGAGCACGGAGAATAATGAATGTGTTCATAGCAAATCCCCCTGCATTGTAAGTTCTCGGGAGTTTTTGAGCTGACTGTTTTTACTTGCTCAGTGAGTTCCTAGGGAGAAAGCTGAAAGCAAAGTTGAGTTTTCTGATAGAGTTCTGGCACTCGCCCGGTGCAGGGGACGGCGTCTCTGACGTGCCTTAATGCATAGCAGATGGCACAGCTCAGAGAATGCCCCGTGCGAGATAGGGACACGTCCAGGGGGGATGTTAGAGGGACACGTCCAGGGGGGATGTAAAAGGGACACGTCCAGGGGGATGTTAGAGGGACACGTCCAGGGGGATGTTAGAGGGACACGTCCAGGGGGGGATGTTAGAGGGACACGTCCAGGGGGGATGTTAAAGGGACACGTCCAGGGGGATGTTAGAGGGACACGTCCAGGGGGGATGTTAGAGGGACACGTCCAGGGGGGGATGTTAGAGGGACACGTCCAGGGGGGGATGTTAGAGGGATACGTCCGGGGGGGATGTTAGAGGGACACGTCCAGGGGGGATGTTAGAGGGACAATCCAGGGGGGGATGTTAGAGGGACACATCCAGGGGGGATGTTAGAGGGACACGTCCAGGGGGGGATGTTAGAGGGACACGTCCAGGGGGGATGTTAGAGGGACACGTCCGGAGTATGTTAAACAGAGCCCCGGCCGGGCTCTGCGCGGCGCTCCGGGGTGACCCCAGGAGAGCGCACTCAGCTGTGCCTCTGGTGGGTTAGCCCCTGACTTAAAATGTTTTTGAAATGGTAAGCAAATGCTGTAGATTGTATGGCCTGACTTCCTGTTTTATTTCCTTCTGGGTCATAGACTTAGGGAAACTTCAAATTCTCAGGCAGTTTTTCCTCCGAGGAAGAAAGCTGGATGAGGTTACTAAGAAAACAAAGTTTGTGTGCAAAGAGCGCTCCTAAAGGCTAAGTTCTGTCCCAGAATGAAATTTTATAGAATGCTTGGCTGTTTCTAAATGCATTTTATAGCACTGAGAACTCTTAAATGATAGCAATATGCAGCTTTCTCACTACAGTATTCTACAACCTTTAATGTTTTGTGGCCATATCAGCCCTCCTTTTAACCTCAGCTGTGTGAGCAATAGCTTTCAGATGTCAGTGCTATAGAAACCTTAACTTCTGTGCCTGAAACCATGCACTCTAAAATTGGTGGGTAGCAACCTGACATTTTAGGGCCAAAAAAAACCCCAAATCTGGAACAACAGACCCCACAACAACCCAGTACCAGGGGAGCATGCCAAGTATGTGTGATAACATGGGTGGTTTGTGTGCTTCACTGGTGAGGCGTGTGAATGGTTTAAAGAGTTAAAGGCTAGAATTAGGCTTTTAAATTGCAGATTAAAATGATTCACAAGCACAAGGTTTGTTGGCCACCTGAGAACCATTTCATAAACGGTGATTTGTTGTAGCTGGAGTTTTAGGAGGGCTGAATTAACGTTGTTACTGGGTTTCATTTGCGAGAAGAAACATCACAGAGATGTGAACTTTCTTTGCCTGCTGCAGGAAGCTGAGCCAGAAGAAGAAGGCTCTTGGCCTTGGCAGGTTAAGTGTTAAAAAGAATGAAGGAGAGCATAATCACTGTCTTGGTCTTGTTCTTGTTGGTGTTATTTACAGATTTGAATTTTAGATTAATGGCTTCGAAAAGAACAATAGTAGTGATTTCACAATATTCAGTTTGAACATTTAACCTCAGAGATACCACCACTGATAAATGTGAAATGTAGCAGTGTTGGAGGGTTTGTTTGAGGTTTTTTTACATATATAAATAGTGTATTGTTGGATCATTCAGTGGCTGAAACCTTGTGGAAATAGGATACAGAAGGTCATGTGGTAACACTTTAATCTGTATTTTAAATACTGTTTTCAGTTTTCATTTCTGTCAGTCCATTGTGTGAAAAACAGCCTTTCACTGTTTTTCTGGTGTTTACCAGCATCTTCATTACAACTGTTTTAAAGCTTATATCACTTTCCTTTCTTCAAATCTAGATTTCTACTAATTGTACCAACTTGGGTTTTCTGATGTAAGCAGTAGAGGGAAAAAGACTCCATTCCTCTTGAGTCTAAATTCTGCTCATAGGTGAAACATCAGTCAGCCACAGGATATATCAGAGTATCTCATTTTTCCCTGTGCTCCACAGCAACCTGTAACTATTTATGACATAACAGTGGGTTGATGAGTAATCTTCTTACTAGTATGTTTAACATGTAAATAAAACCAAATTAATCATATCTGGAATCACAAAAATATTTTTAATCTTGGAGAAATGTTTATATGTTGGGAAAATAATTTTAACAAGTTTCTTGATGGCCACACATGAAGTGCCTTTTAAACTGTTATTCTCTGGAAAAGTATTTCTTTCTCTCTGCTTTCTCCTGAGCTAAAAATTCCACATACCTGTTCAAGTCGGAAACTTTTTGATTTAATTAGTTAAAGATCTAATGGCACCACTTAAAATATTTTGCCACCAAGTCTTTTAGAGTTATGTTTGGACAAATGTTACAGATTGTTTGGGCTAATGGAGCCAAGTTAAATATTATTCAAATTTGCGTTAATATGAAACCCAGGAAAACTGAAAATATCACATTAAGGAAACAATGGGAAATATCTTTAGGGGGAAAAGAATTTCTTATTGGGAAGGTCTATTAAATGAACTAGCTTTGATTACTGATTCTTCAGGAGAAATGAGATGCATGCTTGATTTTTTTTTTTTTTTCCCTGAACACTTTGAAGGTCTGTAGGTTTGTACCTGTGATTTCTACCTTGAAGGAAATCCACAGATCATCCCATGATCACGGAAACAGAGTTATAAAACAATCCCACACTTCACAGACTGATCTTTAATAGTAACTTTGCAAATATAGCAAGTAGTGTTAGGTTTGTGTTGCAATTTTTCCCTTGTTATTCCAAGACTATTCTATGATAGTCTTCTAATTTTGTGGTTGAGACCAGAAGCTTTGGTTTGCCTCTCATGAAGAGCTAAAAAGAGGTGAAAACTATCCTGCTGCACAATGAAATTACTCAGTCTGGAGAAAATAAGTAGTGAAGCAAATCCTGGTGACTTCCAGAAGCAACTTCCAATGATGCTTGTTCTGGAGAAGGAATGCTCAGGATAACCATGATATTCCATAGTTACAGCATTTCCTCATACAGAATGTGATGCTCCACAGGGGTCCTTGAGCAGGATGGCAGAGCTGCCATTATGGTTGTTGTTAGTATTTACTGATCCCTTCCACACTTGTGAGCAATTTAGCACCTTACCAAAAAGAGAAATTGATAGAATTTTTGTGTTTTGGAGAAAATCTGGTAATTTATTAGATAACTTCTGGACTGGGCACAGTGATTCTTATATTTTAGTTGGGTTACTGATAAGACATTCTGACCTAATAAAGGAGGAAATTTAAGGATATGTAAACACATCCATGAGTATCCCAAATAGTTTAGAAATATTTTACCTTTCTAAAATGTTCCTTAGGATTGCTCCATCAAACTCCCATAATCAGACTTTCTTAGCTGTGCTTCAGTTCTTGGATGTGATTATTTATAACATTTCCTTCAGTGGAAATGTTTTCTATATATGTAGGATATCCTACATGTGGCTCTTTAGGACATTTAATAATGCTGATAGCCACGTTTAGTTGGAGATGATGCATAAATGCAGTGAGCAGATCAAAGCCACCTGCCTGCCAGTTGAGTTCTTCAGCTCTGAAAGGAACCAGTGATACTGAGAAGCTGCTCAGAAGTCTTCTGGGTCAGTGTCTGCCTCCTGTTTGGATGTGAAGCATGAGCCTTTGTGATTTTCCTCCCATTCATGCCTGGTTATCTCCCTGTCTGTTAGCAGCACGTTACATATGTATAAAAGCTTCTTTGGAGAATTTAACCATGTTTGAGTTCTTGATGAGTTTGTTTGGTGGCTTAGGCTCTTGTTTAATTGATAGCTCTCCTGTGTTAGTCATTGCTTTGTTTTGCCTTTCATTTGAAGGATTCTTTACCTTGCTAAATTGATAAAGCTTGCAGGACCAATCTGTTCTGTGCTTTGTCTGAGCAGCTAAATTGAGTGTATCCACATTTAGGTGCAATTTAGAAGCTTAGTCATCTGCTTACTCCTGAGTTTTCATGTGGTCTGGGGTTTCTGTTACACAAATATATTATTATGGTGGTTTTGGCCTAGGTGCATGGAGCTGCTGAAGTTGCACTGGCTTGTAATAAGTTTTCAACTTCCTCAATTCTGTCTCCAAATTAAATCTAAGCTCCTGTCTTGAATGCTTCCATATTCCTGCAGAAGGTGATGTTAAACACATGCAAATATAATTATGTGACTCTTACACTGACATTCTGCTTTTCTAGAATTCTTCCCACTAGGGATTACCACTCATTTGTTTGTAGTAATTGTCTCCAAAACCTTGCATGGAGCATTTCTCAGATATTTTTTTCCCTAGGTCATGTGTCAGTAAGTGGATATACGTGGCTTTGGCTTGGAAAGCTTGTTCTTGGAGGGACTGATCCTGAGAAAACTCAGCTGAGTTCTCTGATTTTATGGGGAAAATCCCCTTTCCTAATGTAACTCTGACTAGCAGTGCTTGAGTGGATGCTGGCACAAACCTGGGTAGGGTCATTCTGGTGCTATTAAATTTGTGATGTGGTTTTGAAGTGATGGGAGCAGGAAGGAGGATGGAATTAGCTGTTGTAATTGGTAGCTGCAGAAGCAAGTAGTGGCCATTGTCATGTTGCCTGTATTTATTTGCACAAATTTGGATTAGATTTTGAGATGAAAGAGACCAGGCTACTTCCTGCAGAACATTTTAATGAGCTTCTCTGAGACTATTTACTTTTATTCATATTCTTACTTTTGCAGCTAAGTATTGATTCATGCAAAGGAATTAGGCCAAAGGAAAGTTGCCCCTCTAAAGAGCAGCTGTTGTCTTTTGGGGAGTCCTAAAATGCAGATGATGAATATTGTTTTTATATCCCTGGAATTTGTGCACTGTATGGGTTTGGGGAAACATGCAGCCAATAATACATGTATAACTCACCTGTAGGGATGTGAGGCCAGTAAAAAAAGTAAATCCTGATACTCTTTTATTGGCACTATAGTTGTATAAAACTCCTTGTGTTTTGCACTGTCATGTGACCTTTGTGGTGAGAACTACCTGTCATCTTTTGGAATGTCACTGCCAGTGTACAAACATTTCCAGTCGTGTTTAAAACAAAAGTAGCTTGTCCTGCATGGACATTGACTTCTGATATTTGTTGTCTGTGTTTTAAAGAGTATTTAGGCTATTCCTCAATTTCCACAGAACAGAGAAAAATGATTTTTTCACAGAAATCTCACAAGGTATTTGGGGGTAATGATAATAGGGGAAAAGGACTTGGCTCTAATAAGGGTATTCAGTGAATAATTTCAGTGGCTGCATGTAAAGAATTGAGTTTGTTTACTGCAGAGACCAGTCAGAAGGTTTAAATCTGGATGTGTTCTCTCTCAGGAACTAACAGCCCAAATGACTTGAAGTTTAATTTTCATTAGCAAGGCACAAAATGGTTAATTCTCTCTTGTTACAAGGTCTTTTAAGACTAAACTATCCAATTAAGAAAGGACACCTAGATTATTTCCCCTTTTAACCCAATAACTGATCCTCTGAAGCCTGCAATGTGGACTTTTCTCTCCAATTACAAATCATCACCCAAACCCATGCAGAAGAAGGAAGAAGAAGGCAAAGAACAACGTGTCTCCACCCTAAAACCTCCATCTTGCTTCATATTTATTACTATATTCTAAAACCATAAACTCTTAAGTTTTCCACTCTGTGATATTACACACTTCTAACCAACTACACACTCGTAATCCCAGTGCTATTAATCAATTTTAAAAGTCTTCTCCTCAGCCTCAGGCCAAATGCAGTGTTTTCTTGTGGGTCTGTGCCTTTCAGCACAGAAAGTTTAAAATCCTCAGCATCCAGGGTTCCAGCAGTCCTTGCCTCATTTCTGCTGCTGAGGTCACTGGAAGCTTCCACAAGTTCTCATTGATTCAAGTGCTTTAGCATAACACAATATGGATTTTGATCTAGGACTGCTGTGGTGACTCCCATCCCTCTTATGCTCACCAGTTTCCCAGTGTAAAGCAATATGAATTCTGCTTTTTTGTTTGTTGTGTAAGTCGTATTCAGGATAAGAAAAGGCTGGCCTCCAGTCATATTTGGGTAGCAATATGGCCCAGGCTCTGTTTTCAGTATTTTTAAAGTCTTTTCTCCAGAGATCTGTAATGCTTTCTTTCCAAGTCTGTTTTCAGCGTTTTCTAGACAGACATATCATCATTTAAAATCTTGAATGGATCTTGTTAGTGGCAAGAACTGCTTCTTCCCCATTAGCAAATGGCCTTGTAAGCAACTGACAGTTTGTCTAATGGTATTAAATACATCAAAGATAAGGGAGCAGGTCTGTGCTCTGTACTCAGTAAATGCGAGATTGAGTTGAAGGCCATCTCCACAGAAAAGAGAATTTAAGAGGCAGATTCTTACCTCTGCCAGTTATTTTCAGCCTTTTTTTTCCCCTCTCTAAATGAATCTGGTCTGTCAGTTGTCTCTGTCAGAATAAATTTTTGTATTTTGCTTTTACACCATCTGTTGGATGGTTGCAATATATGATTTTAATCTTATGATTGATAGATTTCTGGAGCTTCTAATTAGATTTTTACCTTTCTATTTGTGATCTACTTCTTTCTCTAAGACCCTAATTTTGTCTCAGGTAGAAATGAGACTGTAGCCATTGCTTCAAATCTGCTTTGCTGTCACTGGCGAAGGGAGAATTTACAGTAAACAAGAGTATGGTTAAATTGAGGCAGAAAACTCAGTTTTATACCTGGTCTGGTCTTGATCTTCCATTGATCAGTCTTCAAAATCTATCTGGAATTTGCTTCTAAATTGAATATAGAATTGATGTGACCCAGCAGTTCATTTTTACCTGTTTTTCTCAACAGTTGCAGAAATGATTCTTAACTTTCTGGCAAAGGGACTCCTCAGCAGAGTCCTGTGTCTTTTCTGCCTGCAGGATGCTGTGCCTGCCTTTATTCCTGCTTCAGCTGCCTGGAGAGGGATCAGCCTGGTGGAATTAGTGCCAGGGTACTGATGAGAACTCTCAAACACCTGTAAATGCTTTTGGAGTGCAGGATTTTGGGACACGTTGTCCCTGTTGGTGCCTCACTGGCTGCCCTGTGCACCCACAGTCAGTGTGGTTTGGGGCAGCAGTGTTGTGTTTGGGAATCAATTTTGTATTTGGGAATTAATAGGAATTAATGTTGTATTTAGGAATTAATTTGAATTACTGTTGTATTTAGGAATTAATTGCCCCTCTTCTGTGGTGTGGGGACAGTGGTGATGTTGTGCTGTGTCTGCACCCCAGCAGTCACACACAGCACAGGACACAGGAGCTCCTGCAGTTCAGGATGTTTTCTCTGCACCTTTGCTTCTGCAGAGACACAGATTGGTGATTCTGTTTCAGCCACGAAAGGGGAGGGCAGACTGCTCTGGAGGTCAGTGATTTTGGGAGATCAGTAACCCATTTTTAACAGCCTGTCAGTGTGCTTGTAGAAAATGTGGGGAGGATGGTGCTGAACTCCATTTCTGATAGATTTATTCTTTTTTTCCTTCCATTCTGATGTTGTTTCTTGAGAGGAACAGTCCTTGTTAAAAAAAAAACAAACAAAAAACCCAAACAAAACCAACAGTTTGTTTTACAAAACTTAAATTAACTGTAATTTTAATTATATCAGTTAAAAAAACTGAGTCCAAGTTAGGCTGTGTGGGATTGAGGACAGTGCCTCCCATACTCACCTGTTCTGTTTCATCTGCGTGTCTTCATCCCTTTGCTCTTTTTTCTTTGTAGAAAATCCCTTGGGAAATCTTTGTTTGCACAGGGCTCAATATGAAGGAATCTTGAGCTATTGTAAGGGTGCTTCTAGGCATGGTAAAAGAAATTGTAATAAATTTCATATTAGTGGAGCTGAGGTTCTGATCTTTAAAATCATTCCACAATCAAATGTAGCTTTTAATGTCTATCTCCAAACTCTGTTTCAAGAGCTGGATTCTGTCAAGGTTGGCTATGTCACTGTAGGGAGACAGAGGGACAGAATAGAGGGGAAGAGTGTGGAAATCAACTTTCTTGTGAAATGTGTCAAAAGAGAAGTGTTTTACTCTTTGGAAGATAACATTCTGATAGCAGAAGCAAGGTGCATGCTAGATAGGGGACTATTCCAGAGTCCTTGGGCTTTTTTATCCATTGGTCTTTTTCCTTTTCTCCTGTGGCAGGTAAGAATGTGATAATAAACTGGTGCAGAATACTAATGTTAGTAGACTGTGAACTATTACAGGTGTACCCAATAAATAATCCTGAAAGTTTCAAATGATACCATGAGCTGTGAGCCTTCCTCACATTCTCAAGTCAGAGTAAAACCAAATATTTTAAGGCAGTTTAGCAGAACTGTCCTACTGAATTGTCATCTCTGACATTTTCTCTGGGTGTGCACTGGGCAATATTGAACACTTCTTCAAATATTTTAGCAGATTTTTAAGTTGAAGTAGTACTTGGCTGTCTGCCTAAGAGGGTTTTGGGTGCTAGCATTAAATGCAGTGTCATATGTTACAAGATACCAACCTAATGAAAAAATTTGACTTTACTTGGCAGCGTTTTCTCCACAATTTGTCCCAAAATAGAAAATATTCAAATCCTTAACTTCAGTTTTCCTTTGAGGATTACAAAAGGCTTGTCCAAAAATGGAAGACTCTTCCTTGGAATTTTATAATGTGTTCCTTGGGATGTGCTGTCTAATCCAAGGTGAATGAACAAATAAATCCTGTGTTGTTATACATTCCCTAGGTAAGAATATAATCTAACTTTGCATTAATGATTTTTCTGCTCTCCCAATAAGGAAACAGCAAACAGCAGTCTGCCCATTCTCTCTGGTTTAGGGTAGAGTGTGTAGCATAAAAAGTTCAGAGAACAGATGTGATCACAGGACATCCAGCCCATTAAACTAATCCTGCATATGTATGTGCTGCTTGTCCACAGCTATGGGGACAGCAATGTTTAATTAAAGCAGTTGAGTTGTTTAAATATGACTCTTGAGAAATTTCAGCAGGGAGAAGATGAGTCCAGAAAGCAGTTTGTGTCTTGTGCCTTCCTGTTTGTCCTGAAGCACGTTTTGCCTGGACTTTAGTGGGAACTTAACTTATGGATTTTCTCCAATTTTGTCTTATATGTCTGCGTGATGGTTTTGTTTAGACTGGGGAGGCATTATATGAGGAACTTTCTTTTTGAAATGCTGATTTTGGCAAAACCTGGATGAAACATCTTTCTTTGGGGAGGGCAGGGGTGGTTACAGCATCACTGAGCAATGTGGGAGCCTCTGGGTCACAAGCTTGTGTGAAATTGTTGTAGAGTGCTGAGAAGAGGCCCTGGCAGTCTCATCCTCTTGAAGTGGTAGAGCTGGTTAGAGGTGGGGTTTGGAGAATACAGCTGGGCACAAAAGAGAGCTCATTGTGAGGCAATGGTACAGGGAAGCAACTGTGCATTTCTGAAATGCCTAGAGAAATGCAGCAGGGAGGTTTGCTAGAGACCAGAAAAAAGAGGTGGGAAAAAAAAAAAAAGAAAAAATGATGGAAGGGAAATTCTTCAGCAAAGAGAACTTGTTTTCCAGAAGTGGAAATAGATACTGAGAAATAAGGCCCTAAGGGAAAGGCTGGTTCTTCAGAGAGATGAAAACACACATCTGGATGTAAGTTTCTCAGATAAGAATGTGAAAGTGTAGGAAACAGCCCAATGATCCTTTGGAGTTTTGAGTTTTAATAGATAACATGTGAAAAGGCAGCAGAAGATAAGGAGCAATCAGAAGTGTTTTATGGATTTAGTGGGGTTTGGTTTTGGTTTTATGTTCATTTTTCCCCATTTTGGAAAGATTTTAGCTAATTGCTTATGAAGTTTTTTAGAAGATGAAAATGGATTGTTCCCAGTTAATCCCAGTTAATATTAATTTCATTTTATAGAACAGATAATTTCCAAGCTGGTTCTTCCATAGCCCTCATGTATGCAGCAGGGTTAGTACAAAATGGTTTTATAAGCATAAGGAGTTTCAGTAACTTGAAACATCAGAATTCTGTGAAAAGGCTTTAGGAAAACTTGAGTTTTGTGCTCATTTAGCAAACACTGTGAAATCAATTCAGCTTTACTGCAGCAAGTAAAAATCCAAGAGTGGGGTGAGGATGGGGTACATGGAAGGTGGGAGTC